>NC_091991.1:1603891-1868891 GCF_044704955.1 Pristiophorus japonicus | reverse complement strand
ATTAAGGGAACCAAGGGATATGGGGATAGTGCAGGGAAGTGGAGTTGAGGCCGAAGATCAGCCACGATCTTATTCAATGGTGGAGCAGGCTCGAGGGGCCGAATGGCCGACTCCTGCTCCTAATTCTTACGTGATGGTTATCTCCGTTCTAATTCTATTCCATAGCAGATACATCGAGTGTATACACAGGCCAATGGTGAAGCTGAGAGTTAAGGTGCCAATTCACACTGATTCTGTACTTCAGGCACTTGGCTCAGCAATAGATAGTCCTCCCATTGGAGAACCCAATCTCCACCCCAATAAAACCCCTGGGGGAAATGCGATGTGCGTTCTATCACAAATGTGTAATCCACTCTGCACAACTGCTGCACTATGGTGCAAATTACCCCAATGATTTGCTATTGAGCAAAGCACAATATTTTAATTCTAATGTTCAGATACGTAACTGCATAGAACATACCACACAGAAACAGGCCATTCGGCCCATCGCTCCACACCAGCCCCCTCCCACCCCTCTCCATCTCCCCCCATCACCATATCCTTCTATTCCTTTCTCCTCATGTGTTTATCCAGCTTCCCCTTAAAGGCGCAGGCCCGAGGGATGGTATAGCCTACTCCTGCTCCTATTTCTTATGTTCTAAAGTATTTGTGCTAGTCGCCTCAACCACTCCCTGTGCCAGAAAATTCTACATTCTCACCAGTCTCTGAATAAAGAAGTTTCTTCTGAATTAAAGGCATTGTAGTTTTGATGCATTATTGGCGATATTCACTGGAATTTAGAAGAATGAGAGGGGATCGCATAGAAATATATAAAATTCTGACGGGATTGGACAGGTTAGATGCCGGAAGAATGTTTCCAATATTGGGGAAGTCCAGAACCAGGGGTCACAGTCTAAGGATAAGGGGTAAGCCATTTAGGACCGAGATGAGGAGAAACTTCTTCACTCAGAGAATTGTGAACCTGTGGAATTCTCTACCACAGAAAGTTGTTGAGGCCAGTTCGTTAGATATATTCAAGAGGGAGTTAGATGTGGCCCTTACTGCTAAAGGGATCAAGGAGTATGGAGAGAAAGCAGGAAAGGGGTACTGAGGTGAATGATCAGCCATGATCTTATTGAATGGCGGTGCAGGCTTGAAGGGCCAAATGGCCTACTCCTGCACCTATTTTCTATGTTTCTATGTTCAGTGGTGATGATTTATGTTATTAGAATGGTTTTATGCTGCATTACAAAGTCTTGCTGTAATTAATCAACAAAATTAATCTGTTTATTCCGTTCATTCCAGGAGACTGATGTACTGAATATGATTTATGATCCCATGCACAAACCAGTCACCTTGTTCTTACCAAGAGACAGTGTCATGATATCCTTATCCAAAGCACGACAGAATTTCCTGTACAATAAGGAGAACAGAAAAGTACTGATAGAATACCTTAAATTTCATATTATCAGAGATGCCAAGGTAACTGTTTCATCTTAAGGCAGAATTTAAAACATTGAGAGACTTGATATACATAATAATATATACTTTAGTTCAGCAAGCTGGAGTACTGCGTGCAGCTGGAGTACTGTGTGCAGTTCTGGTCACCCCATTACAGGAAAGATGTGATTGCACTGGAGAGGGTGCAGAGGAGATTTACGAGGATGTTGCCAGGACTGGAGAATTTTCACGATGAGGAAAGATTGGATAGTATGGGTTTGTTTTCTTTGGAACAGAGGAGGCTGAGGGGAGACCTTATTGAGGTGTGTAAAATTATGAGGGGGCTAGAGTGGATAGGAAGGACCTATTTCCCTTAGCAGATGGGTCAATAACCAGGGGACATAGATTGAAAGTAATCGATAGAAGGATTAGCGAGGAGTGGAGGAGAACCTTTTTCACCCAGAGGGTGGTGGGGATCTGAAAGTGTGTCAGGCAGAAATCCTCATCGTATTTACAAAAGGGCAACGGACCAGAGCTGGAAAGTCGGATTAGGCCGGATAGCTCTTTTACATCCGGCACAGACACGACGGCTGAATGCTGTCGATTTCTACAGGGGTGCTGTTGTGGATGTAACTGCATTTTTGTAAGTCCCAAGGAGCTCGCATTGATTAATTAAAGACTGTGATGCTGGTTTTGGGTGTGTTAAATCCAAGTATATATCATGTTAGATATCATGTCATATCATCAACAGCTCATTTAACTTTAATGAACTGCAAAATTGGACAATTAAAAAAAGAAAATTAGTTCCTGGGATGTGGGCGTCGCTGGCAAGGCCGGCATTTATTGCCCATCCAAAATTGCCCCTTGAGAAGGTGGTGGTGAGCCGCCTTCTTGAACCGCTGCAGTCCGTGTGGTGAAGGTGCTCCCACAGTGCTGTTAGGGAGGGAGTTCCAGGATTGTGACCCAGCGACGATGAAGGAACGGCCGATATATTTCCCAGTCAGGATGGTGTGTGACTGGGAGGGGAACGTGGAGGTGGTGGTGTTCCCATGCGCCTGCTGCCCTTGTCCTTCTAGGTGGTAGAGGTCGCGGGTTTGGGAGGTGCTGTGAAGAAGCCTTGGCGAGTTGCTGCAGTGCATCTTGTAGATGGTGCACACTGCAGCCAGGGGGCGCCGGTGGTGGAGGGAGTGAATGTTGAAGGTGGTGGATGGGGGGGCCAATCAAGTGGCTGCTTTGTCCTGTATTATTTAGAGTTTCTTTTGTCATTCCCATGATACGGGCATCGCTGGCAAGGTCGGCATTTATTGCCCATCCCTCGGTGATCCACAGGTATCCATTGTGCACTCTTGTGTCTCCAGATCGTGGCAGCTGGTCTCCCGAAAGTTGACTCATTGAAGACGCTGCAAGGCTCCGATATCCGTGTGAGCTGTGCACAGCGGAAAAACAAAGTGAGTTTTAAATAACCCTTCTCTCTGTCAGAAATATTTGCAATTAACTTTTACTGGGGCTCAGTGGGCAGCACTCTCACCTCTGAGACAGAAGGTCGTGAGTTCAAGTCCCACTCCAGCACAAAACTCTAGGCTGACACTCCAGTGCAGTGCTGAGGGAGTGCCGCACTGTCGGAGGTGCTGTCTTTCAGATGAGACGTTAAACCGAGGCCTTGTCTGCCCTCTCAGGTGGACATAAACGATCCCATGGCACTATTTTGAAGAAGAGCTCGGGAGTTCTCCCTGGAGGCCTGGCTAATAATTATCCCTTAGGCAACATCATTAAAACAGATTATCCGGTCATTGTCACATTGCTGTGTGTGGGAGCTTGCTGTGTGCAAATTGGCTGCTGCGTTTCCCACATTGCAACAGTGACTACACTTCAAAAGTACTTCATTGGCTGTAAAGTCCTTTGAGATGTCCAGTGGTCGTTAAAGGCGCTATAAAAATCAAAGTTTTCTTTTTTTCTATGTCAATCTATAGGGGTGAATCTGTGATCCAGCACATTCAGTGGGGTTGGCAGGGGAGCAAGGGGTCAGAGACACAGTTCCAGCGCTGTGATCCTGATTACCCAGCACTGCCTTCGAGCACCGCTCCCTGGCTGAGGGTGCAGGAGAACCCCTTTGTATAGAATTGTGAGGCGTAGCCCTGTCTCCGCTATCTGCGGCAGAGAACTGGCTACTTAACAATAAGGAGCCCACTTTGTCCGTACACCATCTAAATCCATCCTAGAATGGACAGTTCCTCAAGCACTCCTGACGGAAAGCTCACGGCCACTATATTCCTCAGCTGAGCTGCAGTTAGAGGGCAGGAGATCATTGGACCAGTGAAGACAAACAGAAATAGGAAACACGGCTGCCAATTTGCTGCTCCCACAAACAGCAATGTGATAATCTGTTTCAGTAATGTTGATACAGAGATAAATATTAGTCCAGGACACGGGGGAGAACTCTGCTGCTGTTCTTAAATATAGTTCCTCGGGATCTTTTACATCCACTTTTAACGTCTCATCCAAAAGACGGCCCCTCCAACAGTGCAGCACTCCCTCAGCACTGCATTGGGAGTGTCAGACTAGATTTTTGTGCTTAAGTCCCTGTAGTGTGACTTGAACCCACGACCTTCTGGCCTAGAGATGAGGGTGCTGCCCACTGAGCCACTGGCTGAGACAGTGGTGAATGAGCACTGCAAGTGTCACATGTACTTCCTGTCGAACCTTTTGCCGCACACTTTGTTGATCACACTCTGACCAATGCCACGTGAGATCTGCTAACTGGATATTAATTGGTTTGCACATGCAGTTCCTGTAAATGTCATGCTCACTTCCTGTAACACTTTCCTGTCACGCCTATTTCCCTCAGTTACTTCTGTCATGTCAGCCTGCCACACCTAAACTGGACCAATCTATACTAACATGTACTTTTGATTGAGTCCCGACCAGCTCGCATTGCTAAGTTAGATGGCATTGTGCCCAGCAGACCCCCATTCTCCCCCCTCCCCAGCCCCCCGCCAGGGTCAGGCTATCTATCTGCCCTTGCCGACCCCCTCCCCAGATTTGCAGTTAACTCTCGGTCCCGCTACTCTGCAGCAGCATAACTGAATCCGTTGTCTCACATTGAGACTCAAATGCTGCCAGCATTGTACTGGAGAGCGTAATACGTGACGTTACGATGTGGGTGTGTTGTTTACACGTGTTTATTAAGTCTAATACAAACGGCAAAGACTGGAAATCTGAAAATATAAACAGAAAATGCTGGAAATACTCAGCAGGTCAGGCAGCGTCTGTGGAGAGAGAAACCGAGTTAACGTTTCAGGTTGATGACCCTTTGTCAGAACTGGAAAACATTACAGGTTTTAAGCAAGCCCAGGGCAGGGGAAGGGGGAGGGGAAGAAAGAACACAAGGGAAGGTCTGTGATAGGGTGGTAGGCGGGAGAGATTAAATGAACAGCAGACATCCTGCTCCAACTGTACAGGGTATTGGTGAGGCCACACCTGGAGTACTGCGTGCAGTTGTGGTTTCCATATTTACGAAAGGATATACTTGCTTTGGAGGCAGTTCAGAGAAGGTTCACTGGGTTGATTCCGGAGATGAGGGGGTTGACTTCTGAGGAAAGGTTGAGTAGGTTGGGCCTCTACGCATTGGAATTCAGAAGAATGAGAGGTGATCTTATCGAAACGTATAAGATTATGAGGGGGCCTTGACAAGGTGGATGCAGAGAGGATGTTTCCACTGGTGGGGGAGACTAGAACTAGGGGGCATGATCTTAGAATAAGGAGCCGCTCATTTAAAACTGAGATGAGGAGGAATTTCTTCTCTCAGAGGGTTGTAAATCTGTGGAATTCTCTACCCCAGAGAGCTGTGGATGCTGGGACATTGAATATATTTAAGGCGGAGTGGACAGATTTTTGAGCGATAAGGGAGTCGAGGGTTATGGGGACGGGCGGGGAAGTGGAGCTGAGTCCATGATCAGATCAGCCACGATCTTATTGAATGGCGGAGCAGGCTTGAGGGGCCAAATGGCCAACTCCTGTTCCTATTTCTTATGTTCTTATAGAAACATAGAAACATAGAAAATAGGTGCAGGAGTAGGCCATTCGGCCCTTAGAGCCTGCACCACCATTCAATAAGATCATGGCTGATCATTCCCTCAGTACCCCTTTCCTGCTTTCTCTCCATACCCTTTAATTCCTTTAGCCGTAAGGGCCACATCTAACTCCCTCTTGAATATATCCAATGAACTGGCATCAACAACTCTCTGCGGCAGGGAATTCCACAGGTTAACAACTCTCTGAGTGAAGCAGTTTCTCCTCAACTCAGTCCTAAATGGCTTACCCCTCATCCTAAGACTGTGTCCCCTGGTTCTGGACTTCCCCAACATCGGGAACATTCTACCCGCATCTAACCTGTCCCATCCCGTCAGAATCTTATATGTTTCTATGAGATCCCCTCTCATCCTTCTAAACTCCAATGTATAAAGGCTCAATTGATCCAGTCTCTCCTCGTATGTCAGTCCTGCCATCCCGGAAATCAGTCTGGTGAACCTTCGCTGCACTCCCTCAATAGCAAGAACGTCCTTCCTCAGATTAGGAGACCAAAACTGAACACAATATTCCAGGTGAGACCTCACCAAGGCCCTGTACAACTGCAGTAAGACCTCCCTGTTCCTATACTCAAATCCCCTAGCTATGAAGGCCAACATACCATTTGCCTTCTTCACCGCCTGCTGTACCTGCATGCCAACTTTCAATGACTGATGAACCATGACACCCAGGTCTCGTTGCACCTCCCCTTTTCCTAATCTGCCGCCATTCAGATAATATTCTATCTTCACGTTTTTGCCCACAAAGTGGATAACCTCACATTTATCCACATTATACTGCATCTGCATGCATTTGCCCACTCACCTAACCTGTCCAAATCACCCTGCAGCCTCTTAGCGTCCCCCTCACAGCTCACACCGCCACCCAGTTTAGTGTCATCTGCAAACTTGGAGATATTATACTCAATTCCTTCATCCAAATCATTGATGTATATTGTAAATAGCTGGGGTCCCAGCACTGAGCCCTGCGGCACTCCACTAGTCACTGCCTGCCATTCTGAAAAGGACCCGTTTACCCCGACTCTCTGCTTCCTGTCTGCCAACCAGTTCTCTATCCACGTCAGTACATTACCCCCACTACCATGTGCTTTAATTTTGCACACTAATCTCTTGTGCGGGACCTTGTCAAAAGCCTTTTGAAAGTCCGAATACACCACATCCACTGGTTCTCCCTTGTCCACTCTACTAGTTACATTCTCAAAAAATTCCAGAAGATTTGTCAAGCATGATTTTCCTTTCATAAATCCATGCTGACTTGGACCGATCCTGTCACTGCTTTCCAAATGCGCTGCTATTTCACCCTTAATTATTGATTCCAACATTTTCCCACTACTGATGTCAGGCTAACTGGTCTATAATTACCCGTTTTCTCTCTCCCTCACTTTTTAACAAGTGGTGTTACATTAGCTACCCTCCAGTCCATAGTCATTATAATCAATATAATCAATACCAACACCCGCTGACTGAAAAAATGCGAGCAGAGGTTCTGGTCTGAAATTGTTGAACTCGATGTTGAGTCCCGAAGGCTGTAAAGTGCCTAAACGAAAGATGAGGTTCTGTTCCTCGATCTTGCGTTGAGATTCGTTGGAACAGTGTCGGAGGCCGAGGACGGAGAGGTCGGAGTGGGAGTGGAGCGGGGAATTAAAGTGACAGGCGACCGGAAGCTCAGGGTCTAATTTAATTCAATCTCCTGGCACTGGGTTGGCACCATAAAAGCTGAGAGTGTACTCGTCCAGTCGGTGCGATCCGAGAGGTGTTGATTCCTCAGGCTGTGTAATGTTAGTTCTTTGATCTGCCACTCTCAGGGTGAACTGTACCTCAACAAACGAAGGTGTAAGATTACGCAGAGACACCTGGAGTTCGATGGGGGCATCGCGTACGGCATCAACTGTCTGATGTCACCTCCCAGTATCGGTGGTCGTTGCGATGTCTTGTCTTTCGTTGACATTATGGTTTGTATAAGTGTTTCTTCACTTAGAACATAAGAACATAAGAAATAGGAGCAGGAGTCGGCCATACGGCCCCTCGAGCCTGCTCCGCCATTTAATATGATCATGGCTGATCTGATCATGGACTCAGCTCCACTTCCCTGCCCGCTCCCCATAACCCCTTATCCCCTTCTTGTTTAAGAAACTGTCTATCTCTGTCTTAAATTTATTCAATGTCCCAGCTTCCACAGCTCTCTGGGGCAGCGAATTCCACAGATCCACAACCATCTGAGAGAAGAAATTTCCCCTCATCTCTGTTTTAAATGGGTAGCCCCTTATTCTAAGATCATTCCCTCTAGTTCTAGTCTCCCCCATCAGTGGAAACATCCTCTCAGCATCCACCTTGTCAAGCTCCCTCATAATCTTATAGGATTCGATAAGATCACCTCTCATTCTTCTGAATTCCAATGAGTAGAGACCCAACCTACTCAACCTTTCCTCAGAAGTCAACCCCCTCATCTCCGGAATCAACCGAGTGAACCTTCTTTGAACTGCCTCCAAAGCAAGTATATCCTTTCGTAAATATGGAAACCACAACTTCACGCAGTACTCCAGGTGTGGCCTCACCAATACCCTGTATAGCTGTAGCAAGACTGCCATGCTTTTATACTCCATCCCCTTTGCAATAAAGGCCAAGATACCATTGGCCTTCCTGATCACTTGCTGTACCTGTATACTATCCTTTTGTGTTTCATGCACAAGTACCCCCAGGTCCCGCTGTACTGCGGCACTTTACAATCTTTTTCCATTTAAATAATAACTTGCTCTTTGATTTTTTTTCTGCCAAAGTGCATGACCTCACACTTTCCAACATTATACTCCATCTGACAAATTTTTGCCCACTCACTTGTCCCGTTCCCGTCTCCTTTCACCTTGTACCATCATCCCTTTAATAATAATAAAAACAGAAAATGCTGGAAATCTCAGCGGGTCAGGCAGCGTCTGAGGAGAGAGAAACATCCCTGATTATAATCGGTGGCCGTGCCTTCAGCTGCCTGGGCCCCAAGCTCTGGAACTCCCTCCCTAAACCTCTCCCCGTCCCTTCCTCTCTTTCCTCCTTCAAGATGCTCCTTAAAACCAACCTCTTTCACCAACCTTTCAGGAGTTCTGACGAAGGGTCACAGACCTGAAACGTTAACTCTGTTTCTCGCTCCACAGACGCTGCCCGACCCGCTGAGATTTCCAGCATTTTCTGCGTTTATTTTTAAAGTAACTTCTCTTTTTTTAAAAAACTATCTTTCATTCAATGTGCGACAATAAGCAACCTTTTGCAAGTAGTGTTCTAATGAATCGTGATTTATAACCCTTGACCAGTGTCACCGGCATAGCAATGCTGACTGTATTTCAGAGTAATCCCTTGCAGGCAATGTGCTTTGACGTGTCCGGAGCGATGTGATAGGGCGGCCAATAAATGCAAGTTCCATAAGTGCCTCGATTTCAAAATTCACATCCTTGTTTACAATTCCCTCCATGGCCCTCGTCCCTCCCTATCTCTGTAACCTCCCCCAGCCCCACAACCCCCGAGATCTCTGCGCTCCTCTAATTCTGCCCTCCTGACCATCCCTGATTATAATCGCTCCACCATCGGTGGCCGTGCCTTCTGTTGCCTGGGCCCCAAACTCCCTCCCTAAACCTCTCCGACTCTCTACCTCTCTCTCCTCCTTCAAGACGCTCCTTAAAACCTACCTCTTTGACCCAGCTTTTGGTCACCTGCGCTAATTTCTCTTTATGTAGCTCGGTGTGCATGTATGTGTTTTGTTTTATAATACTCCTGTGAAGCGTCTTGGGATGTTTTACTACTTTAAGAACACAAGAACATAAGAAATAGGAGCAGGAGTAGGCCCTAGGGCCCATTGAGCCTGCTCCGCTATTCAACTGCACCTTCCGGCCCAATCTCCCTACCCTTGATTAAAGGCGCTATACAAATGCTTCTTGTTGTAGTACCTATTGAAGAACAATGCGTCACGTGTATGTTTGTCTCACACAGGGTGACTGCGGTAGCTGTCTAACCACACCAGCATGTCCGTCTGGGAGTCGGACAAAGGTAACGCCAAATGCCAGCCTCTAGCAGTCAGTAAGGATCTGATTTTGAGCTCAGTACAATATGGGAAAGTCACCAGGACCGATGTTGCTGGAATCAGAGGCCTGAGCTTCCAGTGGGACTGGAGGGCGGAAAGCAGGCAGATCCCCGGGTTTCCGAGCGGGGGCCTTGGGTCTCTGCCACAACCTTTGACACAAAGGCGAGAGCTCTACCAATGGAGCCTCAGCTGACAAACGCCCCAAAATGTTACCCCTGAGTAGGTAAACAATCCCACAGGGGGACTGATGACCTTCGGAGGCCCACCCAGGAGTCCATTTGAGACGAGTAGCGACAAGGTTGTGGGTTCAAGGCCCACTCCAGGAGCTTGAGCACTAAAATCTAGGCAGACGCTCCCAGTGCAGTGCTGAGGGAGTGCCGCACTGTCGGAGGGGCCGTCTTTCAGATGAGACATTAAACTGAGGCCCCGTCTGCTCTCTCAGGTGGGTGTAAAAGATCCCATGGTGCTATTTTGAAGAGGAGCAGGGGAGTTCTCCCCGGTGTCCTGGTACCAATATTTATCCCTCATCAACATGACTAAAACAGATTATCTGGTCATTATCACATTGCTGTGTGTGGGAGCTTTCTGTGCCCAAATTGGCTGCTGCGTTTCCCACATTACAACAGTGACTACACTCCAAAAGTACTTCATTGGCTGTAAAGCGCTTTGGGACGTCTGGTGGTCGTGAAAGGCGCTATATAAATGCAAGTCTTTCTTTAATCGTAGTTTCTCGGCCTACGAAGGGCCTCTCACCCACGGTGTAGAAGGGCAGCAGGCCACTTGCTCCACTTATTTAAATGACCCCGTCCCCAGTGATTGGTGCAGAGCAGGGACCCGAGAATTCCAAGGCCAAGGGATTTTACAGCCCAGAAGGAGGTCCTTTGGCCCACACTGCTGGTGTTGTCTCTGAGTCCCATCCACTCCGTCCTGTTACCCTGCACTTTCCTCATAACCTTTTAAGGGCTGGATAGGCCAGCTCCCAGCGCCCCGCGGGGGGGTTTCGGGGCCGGTTTCGGCGAGGCGCGGAGCGTTACCGCCCTGAGAGGCGAGCCGGTGTGCTACGCCCCCTGGTTGCGACACCGGCTCGCGTTTTCCCTCCCGCCCGACCCGTCCAATCCACAGCGCCCCCTGCTGGGACCGCCTGTGACAGCGGGCGTTCCTTCCCGCAGCGCCCCCTGCTGGAACCGCCTGTGACAGCGGGAGTTCCTCCCCGCAGCGCCCCCTGCTGGGACCGCCTGTGACAGTGGGGATCCGCCCCGCAGCGCCCCCTGCTGGGACCGCCTGTGAGAGCGGGCGTTCCTCCCCGCAGCGCCCCCTGCTGGGACCGCCTGTGACAGCGGGAGTTCCACCCTACAGCGCCCCCCTGCTGGGACCGCCTGTGACAGCGGGAGTTCCGACCTATACCGGCCACAGTGAGGTCAGTAATGGCCACCTCAGGTCAGTGTGGTTGGGTTTCTTTGTGCGATTTATGTTGTGGTGGCGTGGGCTGTGGATTGGGAATGTTTTGGATGTTTTTCTCTTCCCAGCCTCTCTCAGAGCTCCCGGACCGGCTGTTTAGCTTGGGGGATTGTCCCTTGCTCAGCCGGCCTAGCGCCCTGAGAGAGATGAGTAACGCCTCCCTTAGCGCTCTGCCCCACACTCAGGGCCCAGCTGACCAATTTACTGACTGAGGCACAAACTGTTCCCGGGCGCTAACTTTACTGCCCGAAATGAGCAGAACTGAAAATCCAGCCCTAATTTTCACCCATTGATCCACTTCACCGGCCGGGCAGTCCCACCACTAAACAATGGTGTGAGGGCCATTTCAACATTATTAATTAGGCCTGTGTCATGTTTAGTCCTTGAGAAAGGCAACTGTGGATTAACCCTTCAATTGTCTGCACTTGGCGACCCTCAGGGAGAGAAGAAGAAGTGTACGTACCACAAGTTTTTCCATACAGACATCGATGGCTGCCAGCAGCAATGTACCATCGTGTTCTGGAAACCTAAATGCTGCAGCAATTACTTTGGGAAGAACTGTAAAGGTTGGTGACGCGTTAAATTGATGCTGTTCGAGCTGACAGTGCGTTGATGGCAGCAAACGTCCTCCATCGGTTTTCGGGATGTGGGTGATGCTGACAAGGCCGGCATTTATTACCTGTTTTCAAATCCCTCCATGGCCCTTGCCCCTCCCTATCTCTGTAATCTCCTCAGCCCGACAACCCTCCGAGATCTCTGCGATCCTCCAATCCTGGCCTTTTGCATTCCCAATTTCCATCGCTCCACCATTAGTGGCCGTGCCTTCTGTTGCCTGGGCCCCAAGCTCTGGAACTCCCTCCCTAAACCTCTCCACCTCTCTACCTCTCTCTCCTCCTTTAAGATGCTCCTTAAAACCTACCTCTTTGACCAAGCTTTTGGACATCTGCCCTAACATCTCCTTATGTGGCTCAGTGTCAAAGTTTTGTCTGATAATCATAGAATCATAGAATGGTTACAGCATGGGTCATCGGCCCGTCGAACTCGTGCCGGCTCTCTGCAAGAGCCCCTCAGCCAGTCCCACTCCCCCGCCCTTTCCCCATTGCCCTGCTAATTTTTTTCCTTCAGGTATTTATCTGAAATAGTCTGCCTCCACCACCCTCTCAGGCAGCACATTCCAGATCATAAGAACATCAGAAATAGGAGCAGGAGTCGGCCAAACGGCCCCTCGAGCCTGCTCCGCCATTCAATAAGATCGTGGCTGATCTGATCATGGACTCGGCTCCACTTCCCCACTTAACCTAACCACTCGCTGCGTAAATCTGTTTTCCTTACGTTGCCTTTGGTTCTTTTGCCAATCTCCTTAAATCGTTGCTGTGAAGCGCCTTGGGACACTTTACTATGTTACGGGTACTATATAAATGCAAGTTGTTGTTGTCCCGAGTTGCCCTGGAAAGATGCTGGCGGACCTTTTCTTTGTGAACCATCCCAGTTCTTGGGATGAAGGTGCTCCCACAATGCTGTTCGGTAGCAAATCCCAGGATGTTGACCCAGCGACGATAAAGGAACGGCGATTATATGTCCGAGGCAGGATGGTGTGTGACTTGGAGGGGAAGGCAGAGGTGGGGGTGTTCCCATGGCATTCCTGCTCTTGACCTTCTCAGTAGTAGAGGTCGCGGGCAGTGAGGTTCTATTCCAGGCCTATCTGTGGCTACAAGCACACGTGACGTTCTTCCAAAACTAAAATCGGCTATTTGGCTTAACTTTCATGCATTGAAATCAGCACACAACGCTTCCATCCAGAACCAACGTTCAATGCTCCTCGCCCCTCCGTCAGTTCTCACGGCATATTCCGAGTTTTAGCAAAGTGCCGATACAAACATATTTCTGCCAGAGGTTGAGTGCATCAAAGATCCCACGGCACTATTTCTCGTTGCCAATAATATGTCCTTACTATTCAGTACAAATGGACACTAGGCCCATACTTGAGAGAAGGTCACTCTGTGACCAGTTACCTTTATTAGCCAGCACTGAAGTGATGAAGGTGGGTGGAGCTTCCCCTTTTATACCTGAAAGTCCAGGTTAGGAGTGTGTCTCCCACAAGTTCACCCCCTTGTGGTCAATGTTCTCACAGTGTACAACTTAGGTCAGTTTATACATGGGTTACAATGACAGTTGAATACATGACACAATCCACAATCCATTCCATTGCCCTGCACTCCGCCCATCGCCATTGTACCCCCTGCTCCATCGGTGGAGGTGGAACTGTTTAGAGAAGAACCTGGATTTGCAGTCAGTGGAACTCAGATGACCTCCGTATTAAATTAATACTGATCATAAACTCCACAACTCTTTCCTTGTACCACGAAATCTATTCCACAAGGAATCAATGCGGAGGACTTTAATAAATAATTTCTAATTGGCATTGCCTTTTGATAAATTTATATTTAACTTTATACACAACACAGCGATGCAATTGGGAGAGGAACTTCAGAAACTCACTCTGCAGTGCCACTTACTGGCCACAGCACGCAGCTACATCATTACAGGCCACAGAAAGTTGGGACCAATAGGAGCAGGAGTTGGCCATTCAGCCCCTCGAGCCTTGCTCCGCCATTGAAGCAGATCACGGATGATCAGCACCTCAGCTCCAGTTACCCGCCTTTCCTCTATACCCCGTGATACCTTACCCAACAAACATCGATCCATCTCGGTCCTGAAAGCTCCAATTCACCCCCAGCACCCACAGCCTTTTGGGGGAGAGAGTTCCACATTTCCCTCCTAAACGGCTGAGCTGTCATTTTTAGATTGTGTCGCATCATCCCACACCAGAGGAAATGGTTTCTCTGTATCTAACCTATCGAATCCTTTAAATATTTCAAACACCTGGGTCAGGTCGCACCTTCAACCTTCCGTACTCAAGGGAACACTGTGTACATGCAGGGTTCCCCTTCTCAAAGTTTGCCTGATAGTGTGGCTGAAGAGTATTTGTGTATTCTGGGTATGTCCGGCAGCATTGTGGTTCTGTTACTGGAGAGTAAACCCGAGACACAACCTCAAACACCACCATGTCAATTTAAATCAAACAAACATAAAGATCTGGAATAAAAAGCAAGTGAGTGGGAAAATGCCCTCTGAATTATTGGAATAATGAGCGCCCAGCGGAATTCTGGGGGGAAGGGGGGGGACTTGGGATCGTTCTCTCTGTCAGCGCCCCCCTCCCCCAGTGCTGTACGATGCTGTTTGAGGTGGAGTCGGGTGGGTTTGTGTCAGGAGCGGGATGATGCCCATCACCGCCACGCTGACCGCGGGGATGACGTGAGCGGGACACAGACGTGGCGCTTCGCGCTTTGGCAAGGTAACAGTCCCTCCCCTTCACTTAAAGGGGCGGGACGCTGTGACAGTGGCGCTCACTGGGCAACCAGGGAGGGGTTCGGCCGGGCCAGTGGTCCGGTACCCGAGAGGGGGGGGGCGCGGTCTGTTGGCGGCCCGGGCGAACCAGCGGGCGCCATTGTCGGGCTGACAATTAAAACGGAATGGCGGCGGTGGCCATGCGCCCGCCCCTTTAAGAGCGGCCACACCGCCCGACTACCGGCAGCTTCCCGCCTCCCATGGCACAATTTCCCCCTGAGGGACAGTGAGGGGTCAGAGCGCCGGACGGTGAGGGGTCAGAGCGCCGGGCGGTGAAGGGTCAGAGCGCCGGGCGGTGAGGGGTCAGAGCGCCGGGCGGTGAGGGGTCAGAGCGCCGGGCGGTGAGGGGTCAGAGCGCCGGGCGGTGAGGGGTCAGAGCGCCGGACGGTGAGGGGTCAGAGCGCCGGGCAGTGAGGGGTCAGAGCGCCGGACGGTGAGGGGTCAGAGCGCCGGGCGGTGAGGGGTCAGAGCGCCGGGCGGTGAGGGGTCAGAGCGCCGGGCGGTGAGGGGTCAGAGCGCCGGGCGGTGAGGGGTCAGAGTGCCGGACGGTGAGGGGTCAGCACCAGGTGGTGAGGGATCAGAGTGCCGGACAGTGAGGGGTCAGAGCGCCGGGCGGTGAGGGGTCAGAGTGCCAGGCGGTGAGGGGTCAGAGCGCCGGGTGGCCCAGGGGCAATTGCAGATGGGTTGCACCATTCATCTGCCCTGGTCGGAAAGGCCTTACTTCCCCGTTACCTCCTCTTATCGGATTGCTGGGAAGGAACCTGCGGCCCTTACCCGATCTGGGCCTATATGTGACTCCAGACCCACAGCAATATGGTCGACTCTTAACTGAGACTCGCGAGCCACTCGGGTGTAACAAAACAGTCACCACACGGACTGCCGCGGTTCAAGGCGGCTCACCACCACCTTCTCAAGGGGCAGTTAGGGATGGGCAATAAATGCCGGCCTTGCCAGCAACGCCCACATCCCAGGAATGAATAAAAAGAAATAATATATAAATTATAATTCATCTGTAAGGTGGAGGCTGCGATGAAACTGCTTCATTGGTGAAAAATGCTTTCTCTGTCTTCTGATCCTCGGCCTGTAAGCGAGTGTAAAGGTGTTGCTCTTGTGTTGTAGCCTGCCCAGGAGGCCCAGAAAACCCGTGTAACTCCCACGGTGCGTGCGATGATCAGTACACTGGGACAGGCAACTGCACCTGCTCTGCTGGATTCAATGGCACTGCTTGTGAACTTTGCTTGCCTGGGAGGTGGGGAGCAGATTGTACAGGTAAGGTCACATTGAACCAAAGCCAACCCAGCTTTTCATCATTTCTGCCTCACAATATTCATTTTATAGTTTCCATCGTGTAATGTACCATTTACTCACACCGTGGACGCTCGGTACCTCAAACCCATTTACCTGCCTTTGTCCCATGACCTTACTTAGCAAAAATCTATCGATTTCTGTCGTGAAAGCTCCAATGCCCCCCAGCATCCGCAGCCCTTTGGAGTAGAGAGTTCTAGATTTCCACTGCCCTTTGCTTCCTGATTTGACTTTGAAATGTCCTTGTTTTAATTTAAGATGGAGCCCCTTTATTCTAGATTTGCTCACCATAGGAAACAGCTGCTCTGTATCTACCCGATCGAATCCTTTTAAACACTTCACTGAGATCGCTCCTCAATCTTCTAAACTCAAGGGAACACAAGCCATAAAAACATAAGGAATAGGAGCAGGAGTCGGCCATTCGGCCCCTCGAGCCTGCTCCGCCATTCAATAAGATCATGACTGATCTTCTACCTCAACTCCACTTTCCCGCCCGATCCCCATATCCCTCGATTCCCCGAGAGTCCAAAAATCTATTGACCTCAGCCTTGAATATACTCAACGACTGAGCCTCCACAGCCCTCTGGGGTAGAGAATTCCTCTGAGAGAAGAAATTCCTCCTCATTGAGATCACCTTTATTAATTACATTAAGTTCCTCACCCTCATTAGACTCTTGGTTTCCCACCATTTTAGGTATACAGATACAAAATATTTGTTTAATGTTTCTGCCATTTCCTTATTCCCTGTAATAATTTCTCCTGCCTCGGCCTCTGACAGAACAATGTTTACTTTTGCTACTCTCTTCCTTTTTACATACTTGTAGAATTTTTATATTTTTTGCTAGTTTTCTCTGTCTATTTTTTCCTTTTTTTTGGTCACCCTTTGCTGGTTTCTGGACCTCTCCCAATCCCCAGGCTTACAGAAATTCTTCACAACATTATAAACTTCTTCTTTCAATCCAATGCTATCCTTAACTTCTTCAGTGAGCCCGGATGGGTCACTTTTCCTGTGGCGTTTTTGTTTCTCAATGGAATGTATTTTTGTTGAGAATGATGAAATATGTCTTTAAATGCTAGCCACAGCTTATCCACCTTTTATATTTGTCCTCATAATTTAACCCCTTAAGTCCCGATAAACATTTTTTTTTGTTTTATTCGTTCATGGGATGTGGGTGTCGCTGGCAAGGCTGGCATTTATTGCCCATCCCTAATTGCCCCTCGAGAAGGTGGTGGTGAACCGCCTTCCTGAACCGCTGCAGTCCGTGTGGTGAAGGTGTTCCCACAGCGCTGACTTTGTCGTAGCAGTTTGATACAACCGAATGTCTCTCTGGACCATGTCAGAGCGCCGTTAAGAGTCAACTACATTGCTGTGGGTCTGGAGTCACACTTCGGCCAGACCGGGTAAGGGCGGCAGATTTCCTCCCTAAAGGGCATCAGTGACCCAGACGAGTTTTTACGACAATCCGGTAGTTTCATGGTCACTATCACTGATACTAGCTTTTTATTCCAGATATATTTAATTAACTGAATTTAAATTCCCCAGCTGCCGTGGTGGGTTTCCGGATCTCCGGATCATTAGTCCAGGTCCCTGGATTACTGGCCCAGTAACATAACCACTATACCATTCCCCATAATTGAAGAGATGCAAGTGGCCAGCATAACACTGCTCTGTCCATCTATAAGCAGTAATTGGACCGGTTGCCTGCATTACAACTCACGCAGTAAACTGGAGCAGAGGAAGAGATAAATGGAAGTAAGATCAACAAGGAATTGAGTTTCTTTCACTCAAAAGTATTGACAGCAATTTTGCCCGAACCCGACCATCGGGAACTGACAGGACCGGGTGCGACACGAGGTTAGCACTCCGCCCCATTTAATCTCCATTGACGTCAGTGAAGAGCACGATTGGGCGAGGTGTAAAACCGGTGTTCCACCCGATCCCCCGAGTCTCCCGCCCAGCGAGTAAGATTAAAATTACCCCCCAACTGTATCCCAACTTTTCCGATCTATTGGAACTCTCATCAGCCCTTTGTATGCGTGAGAATCTATATTTTAATTCTAATTCCACAAACTACAACCTCCTTTACAGCCTGTGACTGCACTGAAAATGGAGCATGCGATGATGGCGCTGATGGTCAAGGATTATGTTTCTGCAGTGAAGGATGGACGGGAGACCGCTGTGAAACACAACTCGGTACGGCATAGTCCAGTGAATTGTTGATAAATCTGCCCCGCACCTTCCTCAATCTCTTGGTTAAATTGTAACGGTACATTTACCACTTGCATTACTCCTAGTGTCCCCTGGGAGCGCATGTCATTAAATCATGTTGGTGCGCTCCGCGATTTTCTGTTCGATTCAATTAATCGGTGGTCAAGCCTAAAAGAAAGACTTGCATTTATATAGCGCCTTTCACCACCTCAGGATGTCTCAAAGCGTTTTACAGCCAATGAAGTAATTTTTGGAATGTAGTCACTGTTGTAATGTGGGAAACGCGGCAGCCAATTTGTGCACAGCAAGCTCCCACACACAACAATGTGATTATGACCCAGATGTTTTTTTGTTATGATGGTTGAGGGATAAATATTGACCAGCACACTGGGGAGAACTTCCCTGCTCTTCTTCGAAATAGTGCCACGGGATCTTTTACATCCACCTGAGAGGGCAGACAGTTTAACATCCCATCCGAAAGACGGCCCCTCCGACAGTGCGGCACTCCCTCAGTACCGCCCCTCCGACAGTGCGGCGCTCCCTCAGTACCGCCCCTCCGACAGTGCGGCACTCCCTCAGTACCGCCCCTCCGACAGTGCGGCGCTCCCTCAGTACCGCCCCTCCGACAGTGCGGCACTCCCTCAGTACTGCCCCTCCGACAGTGCGGCGCTCCCTCAGTACCGCCCCTCCGATAGTGCGGCGCTCCCTCAGTACCGTCCCTCCGACAGTGCGGCGCTCCCTCAGTACCGCCCCTCCGACAGTGCGGCGCTCCCTCAGTACCGCCCCTCCGGCAGTGCGGCGCTCCCTCAGTACCGCCCCTCCGGCAGTGCGGCGCTCCCTCAGCACTGCACCTCCAACAGTGCGGCGCTCCCTCAGTACTGCCCCTCCGACAGTGCGGCGCTCCCTCAGCACTGCACTGAAGTGTCAGCCGAGATTTTTGTGCTCAGGTCCCTGGAGTGGGACTTGAACCCACAACCTTCTGCCTCAGAGGTGAGGGTGCTGCCCACTGAGCCACAGGTGAAAGGTCTCTGACTCAGCATAGTGCATGTGGAGAGTGCATCTGCCTGAACTTGCCTGAACTTAAAAAGCCTTCACTGTTATTCACAAGCTGTAGATGGCCTGCATTAGCAGCCACTGAATGCCTCACTTTTGAGAACTCACTAACCAAATAATAACTTCTTACAGTTCGAGTTGGAAATAGATTTTAATTAAACTGTAGCAGAGTCATCATTTAACCTCATGCTAATAATGATTCCATACAGTGTAAGGGCATGCCGGCGTTTATGCTCCACTCGAGCCTCCTCCCGTCTTTCCCCATCTAAATCTATCAGCATAACCCTCTATTCCCTTCTCCCCCATACGCTTGTCCAGCCTCCCCTTAAATGCATCGATACTATTGTTATTTAACAATGCACCTCATCTTTTTTTCTCCTCGTTTCTCCCATCTCATCCCGTCCCCTCTCCAATGGGAGATTGGCAGAACTCCTGGAGAAACTACCTCAATGGCCAAAGCTGGCCCTCAGGGAGCCGCCAATTTCCAGCCAAAGTTACAGAGAATCCCACTGAAAATCTATCTTTAACATCACCCATCTCCTCCCCTGCCTCAGCTCATCCGCTGCTGAAACCCTCATCCATATCTTTATTACCGCCAGACTTGACTATTCCAACTCGCTCCTGGCTGGCCTCCCACATTCTGCCCTCCATAAACTTGAGGTCATCTCAAACTTGGCTGCCCATGGCCTAACTCGCACCAAGTCCCGTTCACCCATCACCCCTGTGCTCGCTGACCTACATTGGCTCCCAGTTAAGCAATGCCTTGTTTTTAAAATTCTCATCCTTGTTTACAGATCCCTCCATGGCCCTCGCCCCTCCCTATCTCTGTAATCTCCTCCAGCCGAGATGTCTGCACTCCGATAATTCTGCTCTCTTGAGCATCCCTGATTTTAATCGCTCCGCTATTGGTGGCCGTTCCTTCAGCTGCCTGGGCACTAAGCTCTGGAATTCCCTCCCTAAACCTCTCTGCCTCGCTACCTTTCTCTCCTCTTTTAAGACGCTCCTTAAAACTTACCTCTTTTGGGTCATGATATCTCCTTATGTGGCTCGGTGTCAAATTTTGTCTGATAACGCTCCTGTGAAGCGCCTTGGGCCATTTTAGTATTTTAAAGGTGCTATATAAATGCAAGTTCTGGTTATTGTTGTTTTAGCAAGCAGTGTGTCAGTGCGATGCCGTGGTCATGTTTGTAAATTGTTTTGTAGCTGTGAAGCCAGTGTGCTTACCTGCGTGCTCTGATGATGCGGTCTGCAAGGCCAACAACACGTGCGAGTGTAAACTCTACTATGAAGGCGATGGAAGGAAGTGTGCAGGTGGGTACTTTACCAGCAGCGATGTGTGAAATGTGAGGATCGAGCTGCTTCTCAATGGGCTTGGAAAGGGGCTTACATAGGACGGAACACAGGAACAGGAGGAGGTCATTCAGCACCTGGAGACTGTTCCGTCATTCGATGAGATCATGGCTAATCTGTGACCTAACTCCATCTCCCCATCTTTGCCCCATGTCCCTTCATACCTTTGGTTAGACCTTTTTGTCTTTGGGGGCTGTTTAGGCATGTACCACGGATCCTCACAGCCCACATATAAAGTTCAACTCCATCGTTAGTTGAGATTGAGTAGAATGGGCCTATACTCTCCGGAGTTTTAATGAGAGGGAATCTCATAAGAACATAAGAAATAGCTGCATGAGTAGCTGATCATCGACCGATCCCATTGAAACATACAACATTCTTACAGGGCTTGACAGGGTAGATGCAGGGAGGATGTTTCCCCCGGGCTGGGGAGTCTAGAACCAGGGGTCACAGTCTCAGGATAAGGGGTCACCAATTTAGGACTGAGATGAGGAGGAATTTCTTCACTCAGAGGGTGGTGAATCTTTGGAATTCTCTGCCCCAGAGGGCTGTGGAGGCTCAGTCTTTGAGTATATTCAAGGCTGAGATCGATAGATTTTTGGACGCTAAGGGAATCAGGGGATATGACGATCGGGCGGGAAAGTGGAGTTGAGGTCAAAGATCAGCCATGATCTTATTGAATGGCAGAGCAGGCTCGAGGGGCCGAATGGCCAACTCCTGCTCCTATTCCTTATGTTCTTACATTCTTGTCGTCCCATTAAGTTGCATCTCAAGCTGCCGACACTCGCAAGATCTCAGCGTTCTGATTCAGGATTAATCCATCAATGAGACAGTGAGCTTAGAACAGGCCCCTTTCCAAACCTCCAGGGCCACAAAGCTCAAACAGCACAAAGCAGCCAAAAGGAATTAAGAATGGAGTTGCCTGGCCTTTGTGAGCCAGCTTGCCCAGGCTGTAGACAGTCCATCTCTTGAATCAGGGAGGCTTGACTCTTCATAGAATTCACCCTCTTCATCAGAGGATTCCCATGTACCCCTTGAAGCACAGAGTTCTGTATACTATACATGACTGACGTACAGATTCCAGCAAAATAAAGTTATGGAAAATCAGCTCCTCTTATTTTATAAACGATAATCTTTCTCATTAGTTATATAGCTGCTATGCTGCAAGATAACGTATTCATTTATTTCGGGACTATTTTAGTCAATCAGATAAAATTGAGTACATTAATACGGACAGAAAATTGCCCAACTATCCCAGTCTTGTCCCGTTCCCATAAAATGCTTGGTCAATAACTACCAGGACCATGTCCGCCTGTTGGAACACCAGGAGATAATGCAAGAAATGAACATGGTGCATCAGGTCCTAGTTTGGACATGAAGCTGGTCACTTCCAGTGTGGACACAATGGTAGAGGGCCATTTGTAGTACGTGAGTAACTCTACAGGGTCAAGTGGTCAATCACCGCCAGCCACAAGGAAAATGCTTTGATCTTATTTTAAAACATGGGGGAGAAATCCGGTGAGACGGTGCCCCTCCCGAGGGTTTACAGCCGCGAGCGACGCCATTCGCGCGCTCGGCAAATTCCATGTGTCGTTACCGGCGGTGCTGAGAGTATCGTCCGGGAGCACCGCACCAGTGTACTGGTATCGCCATGGATACAAGATTCGGTTTGCGCTGCACCCGTAGCGCCCCCTAGTGACCCCGCTAGAGAAAGGCGGCGTGCAGAGCTGTCCCGGGGAGCTACGGGACGGAACGACTGTGTGAGGTCAGTGTGATCGATATATTTTTTTTGGGGGGGGGGGGGGATTTAACTTTATTTGTTTAGTGAATGTTTTTTGTGTTTTTTGATCCAACTTGTTTTTTCGCGAGTCCTCTCTCAGGGCGCTACACAGCCGGCTCTTTAGCGCGGGATATTCAGTTGCCCAGCACCCTGAGAGGTGTGGAACACTTCCCTTAACGCTCCGCTCCACTCTCGGGCCGCAAAAGCTGAATTTTGCTGCTCTCGTCGCTAAAATTTTCAGCCGCTAAATTTAGCGACCACCCGATACTAGCACCTCAGAAACCCTCCAACCACATTTCTAGCCCGAAGTTTCTCCTCATCTCGGTCCTAAATGGCTTACCCCTTATCCTTAGACTGTGACCCCTGGTTCTGGACTTCCCCAACATTGGGAACATTCTTCCTGCATCTAACCTGTCTAAACCCATCAGAATTTTAAACATTTCTATGAGATCCCCTCTCATTCTTCTGAACTCCAGTGAATACAAGCCCAGTTGATCCAGTCTTTCTTGATAGGTCAGTCCCGCTATCCCAGGAATCAGTCTGGTGAACCTTCGCTGCACTCCCTCCAATAGCAAGAATGTCCTTCCTCAAGTTAGGAGACCAAAACTGTCCACAATACTCCAGGTGTGGCCTCACCAAGGCCCTGTACAACTGTAGCAACACCTCCCTGCCCCTGTACTCAAATCCCCTCGCTATGAAGGCCAACATGCCATTTGCTTTCTTAACCGCCTGCTGTACCTGCATGCCAACCTTCAATGACTGATGTACCATGACCCCCAGGTCTCGTTGCACCTCCCCTTTTCCTAATCTGTCACCATTCAGATAATAGTCTGTCTCTCTGTTTTTACCACCAAAGTGGATAACCTCACATTTATCCACATTATACTTCATCTGCCATGCATTTGCCCACTCAATTTGCCCATTTGCTAACCTATCCAAGTCACTCTGCAGCCTCATAGCATCCTCCTCGCAGCTCACACTGCCACCCAACTTAGTGTCATCCGCAAATTTGGAGATACTACATTTAATCCCCTCGTCCAAATCATTAATATACAATGTAAACAGCTGGGGCCCCAGCACAGAACCTTGCGGTGCCCCACTAGTCACTGCCTGTCATTCTGAAAAGTACCCATTTACTCCTACCTTCTTCAAAATAGTACCATGGGGTCTTTTACATCCAGCTGAGAGAGCAGACGGGGCCTCGGTTTAATGTCTCTTCAAAAGACGGCACCTCCGACAGTGCAGCACTCCCTCAGCACTGCATTGGAGTGTCAGCCTAGATTTTTGTGCTCAAGTCTCTGGGTTGCTGCATCTACTTAAGCGGACATGGACGCTGTATACAAAATGGACTCCACGTCACACTTTGATTTACTTTATTTCTCGTTTCCTAACACAGTTGTTGATCAGTGTGCACAGAATAATGGTGGCTGTTCGGAGTTTGCCAAATGCTCTCAAAGTGGTGTAAAGGTCAGCTGCAGCTGTCATACCGAATATTCCGGAGACGGTTACGTCTGTGAGCCAATAGACCGATGTGCAGATGGGAACAACGGACTTTGCCATGAGCATGCGATCTGCACAGTGACGGGGGCAGTAAGTAACAAAATGTCCCGACATAATTCAATGATAAGGTATAACCACCATAGCGTAAAAGTAAGTGTACTTTGTGACTGACTCGAACCTAGTGATACTTGCTCCAGTCCTATAGTTGGTAACACAATAGAATAAGGATTGAAATTCCCTGTTGTGGCCTCCTGGGGGTGCTAACGGGTCGCGAAACTGTTTTCGAACGAGGTGGGGGGGAGTTACTGTCTCCCGTGAAATTGCGTGGGAGTTAGCGGAGGCACGAACGCAGTAGTGAGTTAAAGGGGAGGTGCGCTGCGTTGCATGCCGCCATTTTTGTTTTGCTCCCCGACTCACGGTCGGACCGCTGTTGAACTATGCCCCGGGGTCCAGGCCGCCATTATGCAGCCCGGCGCTCCGTTTGGTGCTGAGCTGTGGTCACAGGACCACGCCATCCCATGGCCCACTGGAGGACCATCAAAGGGCCGGCAGAGCTCGCAGCGACGGGAGGGGAGGGGCGTCGAGAGGAAGTGGAGCAAGCGGCATTGCGCTCCACTTCCTATGAGTGGCGGTAACCCGAATTCCACTTCCGCGGCGGGACTTCTGCGCCGGGCACTGAATCTCTGGCCTTGGAGAGGTTACCACCCCCAACCGGGGCAATAGTCAACTTAGCCCCCGAAATGTTCCATCCACTGACTACAACTTGATGGATTCTAGGCCAGGTATGGAGGCTGCCATGATCTTACAACTCGCCAAGGCTTCTTCGACAGAACATAAGAACATAAGAAATAGGAGCAGGAGTAGGCCATGTAGCCCCTTCAGCCTGCTCCGCAATTCAATAAGATCATGGCTGATCTGATCTTGGCCTCAACTCCACTTCCCTGCCCTCCCCCCATAAACCTTGACTCCCTTATCATTCAAAAATCTGTCTATCTCCACCTTAAATATATTCAATGACCCAGTCTCCCAAACCCGCGACCTCTACCACCTAGAAGGACAAGGGCAGTAGGCGCATGGGAACACCACCACCTCCACGTTCCCCTCCCAGTCACACACTATCCTGACTTGGAAATATATCGGCCGTTCCTTCATCGTCGCTGGGTCACAATCCTGGAACTCCCTCCCTAACAGCACTGTGGGAGCACCTTCACCACACGGACTGCAGCGGTTCAAGAAGGCGGCTCACCACCACCTTCTCAAGGGGCAGTTAGGGATGGGCAATAAAATAGACAGATTTTTGAACGATAAGGGGATAAGGGATTATGGGGAACGAGCGGGGAAGTGGTGCTGACCCCATGATCAGATCAGCCGTGATTTTATTGAATGGCGGAGCAGGCTCGAGGGGCCGAATGGCTGACTCCTGCTCCTATTTCTTATGTTCTTACACCCACACCCCGAGAACGAATAAAAGAAAAAGGTAATTACATTGCCACCCAACATGGTACTGTACAGACAGCCTCAACAAAAAGGTTTTTGAAATGGGTTCTCAGGATGTGGGTGATGGTGGCAGAGCCACATTCAGTGCCCATCCCGCGTTGCTCTGAGTAGATGCCGCTGGGCCCAATGTTTGAAGCAACAGCCTGTGCAGGGGGCATCAAGGGCCAACCGTACTAGGTGTGGATGGCACGTGGCCGTCATCTGAAGAACGTTAGTCAGTTAGTTGGGGCTTAATACCAAGCCGTTGATGGTCGTGGTTCTTTCTACTGATGCCAGCCCACTAGATTTCACTGACTTTAATTTCACATCTTGTCATTCACGGGATTAGGAATTTGCAACCTTGAGGCTGCTCGCTACTCCCACAAGCACTACACTACTGTACCTTGCATTTAATAATAGCTGAATATTTACAACAAGAACATCAACTTGCATTTATATAGTGTATTTACATCAGTGAAATGTCCCAAGGTGCCTCATAAGAGCGTAATCAGACACCGAATGAAAGAATGAGACATTAGGACAGGTGACCAAATGCTCGGTCAAGGAGGTGGGTTTTAAGGACAATTAAGTGCCGTACATTCTGTTACAAATACGTTTGTAGGTAATGTAATAGAACTCCACCTAGTGGACTCCTGATGTACTGCAACTACTGATGTAAATAATAAAGGATTATGTGGCAAGGTCACATGATGACAGTGATCTGCTAAGAGCCATCTTGTAGAGTGCGTTTGTTAGTGATGTCGTGAGAATATATCACAGGTAATTGAATCGTAATTATTTGTTGATTGAAACATGTAAGTCATCTATATAATCAGTAAAGATAGACGGGCTGAAAGTGTCCCTCTCCTTAAGGCCGGTTACCACGGCAAATCGCCGGCCATGCCGCGGAGTGGAGAGGCCGCCGGCCGACATTTTGTGGAAGGGCCGCTGCGCGCCCAATTGCTCTCCTGAGATTTCCCGGCGTTTACCGATTCCCCCCACTGCTCCGCTGCCGCCGATCCGTGGTAAGCACATCATCACCGTGCACACCACCGATCTACCCCCCGACGGCAACATTTCCCACCGAAAACCTTCGGCCCGCCCGGCAGTGCCAAAACCACGGTCTAGTGAGGCTGTGGCCTTCTGCAGCGGCAGGGCGGCTTCCCTTAAAGGGGCGGGCGCACTGCCGTGGCCGCCATGGTTTGGTTTTTTGGCGGCCGACTGCCAGGTCGGGCCGACAGTTATGCCCCCGGGTTCGGCTGGGCTACCAACAGGCAGCCTGGTACCCCGCCCCGCACCCCCCCTTGTGTATCAGGCTGCCGCCCCTCTCATGCCGACACCGCTCCTCGGGTTAAGGGCGACTTCCGGAGCCAAGGAAAAAAAAACAAAGAGCCGAATATCGCTCAAGAGGCGACCTGAACTGCAGCTGCGGTAAAAACCATGGAAACGGGGTGGGGGGTGGGCACGTTTTGAGCGGGGGGCAATTTCTACCCAGAGTTCCCTGTGGATTACTAGTCCAGTAACATCACCACGATGTTACCGGACACATTCAGCCCAACTGGTCTCCACCAGTGTTTATGCTCCACGAGCCTCCTCTCGCCTTACTTCATTCCATCTCCCCCCTTCTATATATCCTTCTATTCATTTTACCCTCATCTGCCTATCCAGCTGCCCTTCAAAGGTCAGTCGCCTCAACTAGCGAGTAAGGACGTTTCTCCGGAATTCCCTCTGGATTTATCAATGACTATCTTATACTTACGGCCCCTGGTCCTGATCTCCCCCAGAAGTGGAAACAACTTATCTGTGTCTGTTCTATCGAACCACTTTATCATCTCTCAGGTCACTCCTCAGCCTTCTCTTTTCCAGAGAAACGAGCCCCGGGCTGTTCAGCCATTTCTGACGTTCTGCTAGCTCTCAGTTCTCGGACCATCCTGGTCAATCTGTTACTCAGCTCCGTCTCTTGATGTATGTCGGTGTGTTCTCAATTGAAACTGTCAGAAAATACCGAGCGTGCAGTACGGTTAATCAATCACTAACCGGGAATCTTTTTGCAACAGAATAAACGACAATGTACGTGCAAAGATAATTATATTGGGGATGGAATTAATTGCACTGTAAAAGAGCTCCTTGTTAATCGATGTTTCCAAGACAACGGCAAGTGTCATGCAGATGCTAACTGTGCTGACCTGCATTTTGAGGGTACGTATTATCCTTGTTTTAATGTGTGTATTTCTTTTGTATAACAACAATTACCATTAGAAACACGTGCAGTGCTATAGAGGTCTGTTACACTACCTTTACAGCCTCATTCTGCAACATTTTAATCTAACTGTATTATTCCACAGAGCTTCAAAAGCAGAAATGTTTTTGATAAGATGTAGATTACACGGGATATACGGCCCAGAAACTGTCCATTCGGCCCAACCAGTCCATGCCGGCGTTTATGCTCCACTCGAGCCTCCTCCCGTCTTTCCTCATCTAAATCTATCAGCATAACCCTCTATTCCCTTCTCCCTCATACGCTTGTCCAGCCTCCCCTTAAATGCATCGATACTATTCGCCTCAACCCCTCCCTGTGGCAGCGAGTTCCACATTCTCACCGCTCTCTGGGTAAAGAGGTTTCTCCTGAATTCCCTTGAATTGAAGGACGCAAAACCCGAAGTTCTTGACCGGGTGTCGGGAGATCCTCAGGCGGAGTGTACTTCCAGGCCAGCAGCGAGTGTCTTCGCTTCACTGCTGGCCATAAATTCTGGGCCAATGTGTGTATAATATGTGCACAATATCTATGCACAATATATATGTATAATATATGAGTATGATATATGTATAATGTATATGCATTGTTCATATCGCAGAGTTTGAATTTCTCTGATATTGAGTGTGTTCCTCTTGTTGCTGGAAGCTATATTTAATTTTCAGGGTGCAGGTTCCAGATTGTGTGCCAGGCTACTGTCAACGTGAAATGCTTCCCACTTTGCACGAACTCTGTGGGCTGGATTTTAGGGTTTGCTGTTTTTGGGGCGAAAACGGAGGCGGGGCGGGAAAGTTAGCGGCTGGGAATAGTTTGCGCTTTGGTAAGGAAGTTTCGGGATCTGGGCCCTGCGTCAGGGGCGAGTGCGAAGGGAGGCATTGGACAACTTTTCATGGCACAAGGACGGGAAACTTGCAAACTAAAGTTCCGGGCCCCATGTGCTCCAAGAGGCCGGGGTGGGGGAACATTAAAAAACATTCCCAAAACACGGCCCACGCCACCCCAACACAAATCACACAAACAAATCAAGGAGCAAACTGTCGCCCTGACCTTCGGACACATTTACCTTCCTCTCTGCTGCCAGGATCACTGGGCCGCACTGATTTCCCAGGTAGCCATTGCGGGCGCAATTCCGGGCGGACGGATCGGGAAAAGTGGGCAAACTCCTGTCGGTGTCGTCAGAGGTGGTGCTGCTCCGTACTGCCGCAAAACTGGACCGGAGGATTGCGGAGAATGCTGGAGATCTCACCGCCACCTTTCACACCGCTCCGGGGCAAAACCCTGAGCGCAAAGGACTGGAAAATCCGGCTCTAGAGCTATAAACGGCGTTAATCGGGCACTGACTCCGAAGCGAGGTGGACTGATACCTCGTCCTCCAGAGGTGCCAGGTAGGCACTGATTCCGTGGATTCACACTGTGCAACCTCAGTGTAACACCACTCCATTACACGTCGCAGTGTAAACACGCCCTCCATAAATAGCCGCTTTTTATTAACTAATAATAAAGGAACCCTCAAAAAAAAGCTAGAAAACTGCAGAATGGTTATTGCATCACGATAACCGGCCATGCTATTTATGTCAGAGCTTTATCAGCTGCATGCGGATTGTACAAACTTTGCTTTGTTTTCTTCAGACAAAACAGTGGGAGTGTTCCATCTACAGTCGGAAAAGGGAAGGTACCAGAGCAGCTATGTGGAGGCCCAGCAGCTATGCAGAAGAGAGGACGCAGTTTTGGCCACATACAATCAGCTTGCCTACGCGCAACAGGTCTGTTTCCTTCCCAGCAAACGTCCTCAAAGCTGATACATAGAATCTTTCTCTTCTGTCGTATGGTCGTAGCAAATCAACTCAAACGGCAGTATCCCAGTCAGATATCCAGGCCCAAGCTCCCGGGGTAACAGCGTGGAGATCCCGCAGGCTGCCTGTGAATTCCCTCGGAGGGCAGTGCTCGATGGATGATGTGCTCCAGGGTCTGATTAGCAGCTCCACAGTCACATGATGGGGCTGCTTCAATCTTCCACCCATGGAGAAGGTGACAGCATCGACCGGGACTGGCTCTGAGGCGGTCGATGGTCGTTCACAGTTTGCGAAGAAGGTTGTACTGTGGGGTCCTCGATAAGGAATCCATTCCGTATGTCACAGTTCCTCCAAGCACAGAATAATACACAATTACGTAGAGTTACATAGAATATGCATCACAGAAACAAGACATTTGGCTCAACGGGTCTTTATGCTCCACACCAGCCCCCTCCCACCCCCCTTCATCGCACCCCATCAACATATCCGTCTATTCCTTTCATGGGTACTTATCCAGATCCCCTTAAATACATCTACGTTGTTCGTCTCAACTACTCCTTGTGGTAATGTTAAGTATAAGAGTATAAGAGTCTTACTACAGTTATACAGGGCTCTGGTGAGACCACACCTGGAGTATTGTGTACAGTGTCGGTCTCCTTACCTAAGGAAGGATATACTTGTCATAGAGGGAGTGCAATGAAGGTTGACCAGACTGATTCCTGGGATGGGGGGATTGTCCTATGAGGAGACTGAGCAGACTCGGCTGATATTCTCTAGAGTTTAGAAGAATGAGAGGTGATCTCATTGAAACATACAAAATTCTTACAGGAGGGATTGTCCTATGAGGAGACTGAGCAGACTCGGCTGATATTCTCTAGAGTTTAGAAGAATGAGAGGTGATCTCATTGAAACATACAAAATTCTTACAGGACTTGACCGGGTAGATGCAGGGAGGATGTTTCCCCCGGGCTGGGGAGTCTAGAACCAGGGGGCACAGTCTCAGGATAAGGGGTCGGCCATTTAGGACTGAGATGAGGAGAAATTTCTTCACTCAGAGGGTGGTGAATCTTTGGAATTCCCCAGAGGGCTGTGGAGGCTCAGTTGTTGAGTATATTTAAAACAGAGGTTGATTAATTTTGGGGAATTAAGGGATATGGGCTAGTGTGGGAAGGTGGAGTTGAGGTCGAAGATCAGCCGTGGTCTGGTTGAATGGGGGAGCAGGCTCGATTGGCAACTCCTGCTCCTATTTCTTCTGTTCTTGTGTTATTGTTAACATTATTGCAACAGTAGCATTAATATAAACTAACTTTCTGTTGAGGATACTTTGCATTAAACGGGACCTTTTTGAACAGGCGTGACGATTGCCAATTTGTGTCTGGTTTCAGGCGGGCTACAACTTTTGTGCAGCTGGTTGGCTGGATGGCCAGAGAGTGTCGTATCCAACCACTTACTCTAATCCACTCTGTGGCAGTGGGCACGTGGGAATAGTGGACTATGGCACCCGGGTCAATGTTCTGGAAAAGTGGAACGCTTTCTGCTACAGAATGAAAGGTAAGAAAAACTCTTATTTTTCCCCTGTGGAAGCCTTCGGTGTTACAGACCTACTTCTACATTCAACTGTTGATGGTCCTTCTGCCCACAGATGTACAGTGTACATGTAAGAAAGGTTATGTGGGTGATGGCTACTTTTGTAATGGAAACCTGCTGCAAGTTCTAACAACCATCGACAAATTCTCCTTCTTCCTGACCGTGAGTAGCAATGTGGCATTCTTTACATAAATAAGATAGCATATAAAGCACAGACACAGGCCATTTAGCACAACTGGGCCCATCCGCAGACTTCCCATACCCTGCCTGTCTAATGTCATATAAAAATACAACATATTTTACACAATTTTGGCTCTTTGAGGCACGATGAAGCTCTCTTTTTCCAACACACTTGTCGTAAAGGTGACAATGCCGGTGTTTATGCTCCACACGAGCCTCCTCCCACCCCACTTCATCTATAACCCATCAACGTTTGCTTCTAATCTCTCTCCCTCATGTACCTATCCAGCCTCCCCTTAAATACACCGATACTATTCGCCTCAACCCCTCCCTGTGGCAGCGAGTTCCACATTCTCACCGCTCTCTGGGTAAAGAGCTTTCTCCTGAATTCCCCATTGGGTTTATCAGTGACTGTCTGATATCGATGACTCCCACACAATCGGAAACAGTTTCTCTGCGTCTACTCTATCAAACACCTTCATATTAAAAATGTAAGTATCAGTGTTGTGTACAATCATAGCATGCCTAAGTTATAATGGCAGCCTCGGTCCAAACATGGACAAAAGGGCTGAATTCCTGAGGTGAGGGGAGAGTGACTGCCCTCAACATCAAGGCAGCATTTGACCAAGTGTGGCATCAAGGAACCCGAGTAAAACTGAAGTCAATGGGAATTGGTGGAAAACTCTCCACTGGCTGGAGTCAGACCCAGCACAAAGGAAAATGGTTGTGGTGGTTGGAGGTCAATCATCCCAGCCCCAGGACATCGCTGCAGGAGTTCCTCAGGGCGGTGTCCTAGGCCCAACCATCTTCAGCTGTTCATCAATGACCTTCCCTCCATCACAAGGTCAGAAGTGGGGATGTTTGCTGATGACTGCACAGTGTTCAGTTCCATTCGCAACTCCTCAGATAATGGAGCAGTCCGTGCCCACATGCAGCAAGCCCTGGACAACATTCAGGCTTGGGCTGGTAAGTGGCAAATAACATTCACCCCACACAAGTGCCAGGCAATGACCATCTCCAACAAGCGAGAGTCTAACGGCATTCCCATCGCCGAATCCCCCACCATCAACATCCTGGGGGTCACCATTTTCCATAAACTTAACTGGACCAGCCACATAAATACTGTGGCAACAAGAGCGGCTCAGAGGCTGGGTACCTCACCTCCTGACTCCCCAAAGCCTTTCCAACAAGTAAATTCCCCCAGCTGCCGTGGTGGGATTTGAGCTCGTGTCTCTGGATCATTAGCCCAGGTCCCTGGATTACTGATCCAGCAAGGTAAGCACTGTGCCGCTGAAATGGTCTGAAGGTGATCGGTTGAAGTCCTCTTTTCTTATTTCTAGCAACTCCTTGATTATTCAAACACCACGTTGAACGGCAGAAGGTTTGTGGAGGTTCTCACTGATCTGACCATCAATGGCACGCTGTTTGTTCCCGTGAACTCTGGGTTCTATAAGAATATGGTAAGTGTTTTTGTAACCAGCTAAATGAATTGTGGCTCAGTGGGTGCACTCTTGCCTCTGAATCAGATGGTTGTGGATTCAAGTCCCACTCCAGGCTCACGCTCCCAGTGCAGTGCTGAGGGAGTGCCGCACTGTCGGAGGTGCCGTCTTTTAGATGAGACGTTAAACCGAGGCCCCTCTCAGGTGAATGTAAAAGATCCCATGGCACTATTTTGAAGAAGAGCAGGGGAGTTATCCCCAATGTCCTGGCCAATATTTATCCCTCAATCAGTATAACCAAAAACAGATGATCTGGTCATTATCACATTGCTGTGTGTGGGAGCTTGCTGTGCGCAAATTAACTGCCTCATTTCCTACATTACAACAGTGACTACATTTCAAAAGTACTTCATTGGCTGTAAAGCGCTTTGAGATGTCCAGTGGTCGTGAAAGGCGCTATATAAATCTAATATGTCTGTCTTCCACCTCCCCCCGCACACCTCACCTCCCCCCAAGTTAGAAAACACAAAGGACAGCAACATTACATCATGTAAAACAATGTCTAATTCTGTTGCGAAAGTGTAGCTATGTGATCCTTTAAGGCTACAACTGGCCTGATCTTGAAATGATGAATGGAATCCATTAAAGATCAGGCTGTTGTTAACGTGTTTAATTACTTGATTGTTAGGTAGACAGAAGCTCGGTTGACTCGGTAACATTGTCTGTAAAGCGCTTTGAGATGTCCGGTGGTCTCAAAAGGCGCTATATAAATGCAAGTCTTTCTTTACTTTTTCTTCAATCCTCATTGACTGAAATGTAAATGTGTTGGTGAATCGCAGCCCACTTAATCGTGGGCCAAGGTCCCAAACACAAAACTGTCCGACGCATCTCACTAATTGACCATAAAAGGGTTTGTTTACAAGCCACATCAATGTCAATCTCCACTCGACTCAATACCACAGCTCCGTCTGTAACCGATGTTCCTGTTAAGCAGCACGGCTGTGTGGCCAGGCAATGGTGTAGCAATCTGGAGGTCTCGCACCAGCCGCTCAGCGTCTCTTAAAGGGAAAAACCCCGTGCGCATGCACAGAAATGTTAATGGGCCACACGTTAAAGGGGCTGCGTATCCAGAGAGAAATTCCCGGAACGTTGGCTGCAACAAAGGGACTCCTGTGGTGAGTTTCATATCGAACAGACTTCTGGGAAGGTGTCAAAGTAATTTCCTCGACAAAACAAGAGATTTATGATGGTTAATTTGGCTTTTTGCCTAATTAGAGAGGGAATATCTTATATTGAATTTATCGCCTTTCCTCCCCCTCCCCATCATGTTTACTACCTCCTTCAATCAAAGTGTGGAGTCTAAATAATGAAACATTTAGTTCAAGCTGTTAGCATTATAACTGCAAAAAGAACAAATGATCAGAATATAGGAAGACCACGCTCGTTCAACCATCTGTCTTGTTTCAGGTTACTTTCATTTTAATTTTTTAAATGGACAAAATTGATCTTAATTCTCCCTTCAGGCACGTGTTTCTTTTGTCCACAGCTTTACTCTCCTCACACTTTCTCACACTTGGTAAGAATATCAATCAGTTTCCCTTGGCACGAATGTCCGCTTGGCTCAGGTGGTCGAACTCTTAGCTCGGAGTCCGAAGTTAACGGTCGGAACCTCCCGGCACTGCGAGGGTGGTTGGAGGCGGGCCCACTGTCAGAGTGGTGGTGATTGACAGCTGGGCAGAATCCCGCTCTGAACCCGCCTCTGTGTGAATTTCCCAAGTGCTATTTAAGCAGTATTTTACCTGGTCCAAAGGATTTTTCCACGGTTTTTACGAGGTTCCCATCCCTTGGGGAACACGTCAGGTAAGTCTGTCGGATTCTCAATGACTCTGCGTTGCTTTGACTAGTTGACAGTTGCAGAAGTGGTATCAAAGCTGTTCACTTTCCAATCTCAGAAGCTGCAGAATTTGGAATACACTTTTTAGCTTTATGGAGGCCTGAAGTGTTTGCAGTGAACTCTCTATCCAGTCACCTCTTTGTAGCAACCTCTCTCACCATTGACACATCGCTTCTGTCATCTCAACTTCACCTGCCATCTATTCCAGCAGCATCTGTGCCCTTGAAAAAAATCTCACCTTGGTCCTCAGAATCCCACCACGATCAGCCCCAACACCAGCATCACCAGGAACACCAGCAGCACCAACAACACCACCAATCTTCTCCGCAATCACCTGATGCTGCACAGGACATCAGTACCCGACCACATTGCTGCCCGGGAGGCCAGGGATGGCCTCACCATGGCCACATTTACTTCACTGGACGCTGTACACCCTGGCTGTCACATGATGCACCAGGTTAGCACCACCCCACACCGACACCATGAAGCATCCCTACAATGCCCAAGCCATTCCTTTCATACTCCTCACCATTGCGGGGGTAACGTTATGTCTCACCATTCACTGCAACTCACTAAGTCACTTCCAAAGGTGCACACAAATCTGTCCAACAATGCAAAGTGTTAAAAATAAAAATTTCAATGTTTGACAACACATTAGCAGAAACTCTACATGAACATTGGCTAAAAGATCCAATTGCCTACCCTTGTGTGTTGTTAGTTGGTATGATTGGACAAGGATGAGGGTGAGTGTGAGGGGCGGCTAGTGAGCTGGGGATGTGATAATGTAGATAGAGAGAGAGGGATGGGTGGAGGTGCAAGGTAAGTTGGTGTGAGTGAGGGTGTGCAGGAGTAGGGTAGGGAAGGCAGAGTGATGGGGATGTGATGCGTGGCACAGCAGGACGAGGTTGAGTGTGGCTTTGCAGTAACGTTCCGTGATCCACTGAGATCATTGAAAGGTTGTGCCACTGCAGCCTGGTCCTCCTGACCACATCCCAGCTTGTGCCCTCCTGTGCAATGTGCAACCATGCTGCGTTGGAGCCCTGGGGAGGTCTCTCCCGCCCATTGGTGCTGTGACTCCCTCCATAAACATCTGGGGGAAGTGATGGGAGAGCTTGGGTGCAGCCCTGTGCACCTCTGTAGTGTTTGCAGCAGCTCAATGCTGTAGAACACTGACAGCACAACTGCCAAACTAAATTTGCGCATGGTCCCTTTAAGGAAACCATCTGATGACATGTCATCAATTGACACCCTCAGTTCCGCTTCCTTTTAATTGGCCATGAACCTCACAGGGCGGGCTTAACAAACCCTATCGACGTAAGATTTTTCACACAGTGCGGGCTGGAGCCAGGAGCAGGGTCGCGACCCCAGTCGCCACGGACGATGAAATCGCAGCCAATGGGTTTGTTTCCCACTCCGAGACTTGAGCACCTGATTTAGGCTGACATTTCATTTTGGCACTGAGGAAATGCTGCAGTGTGAGACGTGTCTCGTTTTGAAGGAGATGTTAACACACAGCCCGATCTGCTGGTCACAGGAACCCAGGTGGAAGTTTGAAGAAGACCGATTGTCCTGCCCAATATTGCTCCTTCAACCAGCACCAACAAGAGCAAGTTAACTGATTATTCACCAGGCTTGCAGTTTCTGAGACTTTGCTGTGTGCAAAGTGGTTGAGCTATAACCCAACGTAACCCTTCAAAAATACTGAACTGATTGTGAGGAACTTTGGGTCAGCCTGAGGATCTGATGAGACCCACAGCAGAGTCCTTTCGCTGTCAGCCGTGGATCAGTGGACAGCACCCTTGCCCTCTCAGTCAGAAGGTTGTGGGTTCAAGTCTGAGGGAGTGCTGCACTGTCGGAGGTGCTGTCTTTTGGATGAGACATTAAACCGAGGCACCGTCTGCTCTCTCAGGTGGTGTAAAAGATCCCATAACACCAGATCACCATGGCAAGAAGAGCCGGGGAGTTATCCCCGGTGTCCTGGGGCCAATATTTATCCCTCAATCAACATCACTAAAACAGATTATCTGGTCATTATCACATTGCTGTGTGTGGGAGCTTGCTGTGCACAAATTGGCTGCTGGGTTTCCACATTACAACAGTGACTATATTCCAAAAAGTACTTCATTGGTTGTAAAGCGCTTTGAGACATCCGGCAGTCGTCAAAGACGCGATATATATGCAAGTCTTCCTTTTTTTCTTTGCTCAACCTGTGGGGAGTCGAGTTATATTTTTTCAGATAGTTGATGGCGATATTCTGAATGTTGCATTGTTTCGCATTCAGATCAGCAACAGCCAACATCGCTCTGGTATGCTTTGCGCATTTTGCTTTGGTTTGCTCTGCCACCCTCTCCAGCGTCTGATGGCCTTCAGGACACATTCCCTACAGGGAGCAGGAGCCAGTTATTAAGACAAACGTATGTTTGTCAGCACATTAATTAGTTGCAGTACATAGTACAAACACGCCAAAACATTCTCTGTTATAGCCACCCCTCCCTATCTCTGTAATCTCCTCCAGCCCCACAGCCCCCCGAGATCTCTGCACTCCTCCAATTCTGACCTCTTCAGCATCCCTGCTGTTAATCGCTCCACCACTGGTGGCCGTGCCTTCAGCTGCTGAGGCCCCAAGCTCTGGAACTCCCTCCCTAAACCTCTCCGTCTCTTTCCCTCTCTCTCCTCCTTTACGATGCTCCTTAAAACCTACTTCTTCGACTAAGCTTCTGGTCATCTGCCCCAATATCCTCTTATGTGGTTCGGTGTCAAATTTCGTTTTACAACGCTGCTGTGAAGCACCTTGGGACGTTTTACTACGTTAAAGGCGCTATATAAATACAAGTTGGTGTTGTTGAAGAGCGCAAAAAAATAGCTATCTGCACGTTGGCTGCCCCGGAAGTCAGAGTTGTAAGAATATGGTATATCTGTTTTACCGCGGAGTAGAAATGGCTTCCGGGCCCCATCTCTTTCCCATGATGCAGCAGTGCCGCCAGCTCTGTTGATTCTTCCGTTGTTTGCACTGGAGCATCTTCGAATGGAACTTGAACCCTTGACCTTCGGACTCGGGTGTGTGTATTACTGAATGAACCAAGCAGCCACAATCAGTGGTAGTCATTGTAATGTATTCGCTTCATGGGTTCTTTGCTTAAGAATTCACAGCAACACATTGCTATTAAGAACTAGTTGGTTTATTAGCAAAGGTTTAACAATCACACGACACATTACCGGTTCATCCACCAGGCTCACAACCACCTGTCCCATCGTGGATCCCCCGAACCCAACTGGCTGGGGTTTTATTGAGTCTTGTGAACATCACGTGACTGGCTAATCCACTCCCAACTCAACAGCTCTACAACTATTTTAAAATAAACAGATAAAGCCATCCCCTTATTAAAGGGGGACTAGAACTCACAAATTACCAAATAAAACTTCAAAGGGAGCTTAAAAGATCAAATTTAGTTGCCGGGGGTGATGATGCACTCCAGTTTCTCCGGCGCCCACCTCTCGCGGAAGGCCGCAAGCGTACCGGTGGACACCGCGTACTCTATCTCCAGGGACACCCTGGCTCAGATGTAACCGTGGAAGAGAGGCAGGCAGTCGGGCTGAATGACCCCCTCGACCGCCCGCTGCCTGGACCGGCTGATGGCCCCCTTGGCCGTGCCCAGCAGCAGTCCTACGAGGAGACCTTCCGACCTGCCCGCTCCCCTCCGCACAGGGTGCCCAAAGATCAGGAGTGTGGGACTGAAGTGCAATCAGAATTTGAGGAGCAGCCCCTTCAAATATTGGAAGAGGGGCTGCAACCTGACATACTGTACATAAACATGGAACACGGACTCTTCCAGACCGCTGAAATTGCAGGCGGCCTGGGAGCCCGTGAACCGGCTTAAAAATTTATTGCACGGGACTGCTCCATGCACCACCATCCAGGCCAAGTCCCCGATAAATAGTGGGAGGACCCCTGCGTAGAGTGCACTCCATCGGGGACCCCCGCCTCCTCCGGACGGCAAGATGGTACGCCATGGCGTGTCCGGACGGCAGACGAGGATGGCAAGGTGGATAGTGTGCAGGAGCAGCCCGTACAGGAAACCCCTCCGCGCGGAACTGAAAGGCACGGAGGGGATTTCCCCGAGGCGGCTCAAGTTGTGAGGCGCCGGCTCCCGAGGGAGGTTCCGGTTCTTGCCACCGATGAGGAATTTTGTCCGGACAGGGGTCAGTTCGGATGGGATCTCCCCACGTGCTTGAGCCTCCTCGACACATCTAATGGAGTCAAGGCCCAGAGCTGTTTTTAGCGACTCGATGGTATCGGCCGCGCAGCGAACGTTGGCCCAGTTTTGGGCACTAAAACCATAAATTATACAAAGTGCCCCTGGCTAAAAGGGGAGGGGGACACTGAAACCCGGCAATAAAACAAATTAAACTTTAAAACATATAAAATCAAATTAAAATTTGGTTGCCGGGGGTGATGATGCACTCCAGTCCCTCCGGTGCCCAACTCTCGCGGAAGGCCGCGAGTGTACCGGTGGACACCGCGTGCTCCATCTCCAGGGACACCCTGGCTCGGTTGTAACCGCAGAAGAGAGGCAGGCAGTCGGGTCTGAACGACCCCCTCGACCGCCCGCTGCCTGGACCGGCTGTTGGCCCCTTGGCCAGGCCCAGGAGCAGGCCCACGATGAGGCTCTCTGACCTGCCCGCTCCCCTCCGCACAGGGTGCCCAAAGATCAGGAGTGTGGGACTGAAGTGCAACCAGAATTTGAGGAGCAGCCCCTTTAAATACTGGAACAGGGGCTGCAACCTCGCATCCCTGGTGCACCCCTCTCCCAAAGCGAAGGGGTGCCGTCAAAGACCCGTTAATCTTAATCGGACGCTCTGCGGCGGTGTACAAAAGTCGGATCAGGCGACGAAATGTCAACAGGTCTCCAAAGCTGTGAGCATAATCTCAGTGTGTACATTACAGTCATAACAACACATTAGTCTGTCTCTGAATCGATACACTTTTCAATTGAGGGAATCCTAATGAATTTCATATTTTTGCCTTGGACACTTTCAAAACTGCTGCCCCTATTTGGGGAAGCCAGACAGAATATTAAAGTGACAACGCCTATTAATCTTTTAAAGCATTAACAATTTATTCCTGTTATTGCAAAGCACTGCATTTAAATGACTAGATAATGCAAACTTATTTTTACAGCTTAAAAAGTTGTTTTATTCCAAGTGCTTAATTCAGATAACTGAACAGCTTATGGGAATTTTAATGGGAAAAGATAACTTGCCATCAGCAGGAATAGACTATCATAAGTCTGAGGGAAAGTTTATTTTATACTCACTGACTGTGACACCAGCAGTTCAACAGAACTTTGCTGCCATCCGAGTGTGGACACCACAATCTCTGTTGGAAGTCGCTGCTGTCGTTGACTCATTCCTGTCCGCAAATTAAACAAGGAGTTCTTTGGAATGTGGTGCCTCTGGCAAGGCCCACATTGATCGCCCGTCCCATTGATCGCCCGTCCCATTGATCGCCCGTCCCATTGATTGCCGTCCCATTGATTGCCGTCCCATTGATTGCCGTCCCATTGATTGCCGTCCCATTGATTGCCGTCCCATTGATTGCCGTCCCATTGATTGCCGTCCCATTGATTGTCGTCCCATTGATTGCCGTCCCATTGATTGCCGTCCCATTGATTGCCGTCCCATTGATTGCCGTCCCATTGATTGCCGTCCCATTGATTGCCGTCCCATTGATCGCCCGTCCCATTGATCGGCGTCCCATTGATCGCCCGTCCCATTGATCGCCCGTCCCATTGATTGCCCGTCCCATTGATTGCCCGTCCCATTGATTGCCGTCCCATTGATTGCCATCCCATTGATTGCCGTCCCATTGATTGTCGTCCCATTGATTGCCGTCCCATTGATTGTCGTCCCATTGATAGCCGTCCCATTGATTGTCGTCCCATTGATCGCCGTCCCATTGATTGTCGTCCCATTGATCGCCCGTCCCATTGATTGCCCGCCCCATTGATTGCCGTCCCATTGATTGCCGTCCCATTGATTGCCGTCCCATTGATTGCCGTCCCATTGATTGTCGTCCCATTGATTGTCGTCCCATTGATTGTCGTCCCATTGATTGTCGTCCCATTGATTGCCCGTCCCATTGATTGCCGTCCCATTGATTGTCGTCCCATTGATTGTCGTCCCATTGATTGTCGTCCCATTGATTGTCGTCCCATTGATTGTCGTCCCATTGATTGCCCGTCCCATTGATTGTCGTCCCATTGATTGTCGTCCCATTGATTGTCGTCCCATTGATTGTCGTCCCATTGATTGTCGTCCCATTGATTGTCGTCCCATTGATTGCCCGTCCCATTGATCGCCCGTCCCATTGATCGCCCGTCCCATTGATTGTCGTCCCATTGATTGTCGTCCCATTGATTGTCGTCCCATTGATTGTCGTCCCATTGATTGTCGTCCCATTGATTGTCGTCCCATTGATTGTCGTCCCATTGATTGTCGTCCCATTGATTGCACGTCCCATTGATTGTCGTCCCATTGATCGCCCGTCCCATTGATTGTCGTCCCATTGATTGTCGTCCCATTGATTGTCGTCCCATTGATTGCCCGTCCCATTGATTGTCCGTCCCATTGATAGTCGTCCCATTGATTGTCGTCCCATTGATTGTCGTCCCATTGATTGTCGTCCCATTGATTGCCGTCCCATTGATTGCCGTCCCATTGATTGCTGTCCCATTGATTGCCGTCCCATTGATTGTTGTCCCATTGATTGCCGTCCCATTGATTGTCGTCCCATTGATTGTCGTCCCATTGATTGTCGTCCCATTGATTGTCGTCCCATTGATTGTCGTCCCATTGATTGTCGTCCCATTGATTGTCGTCCCATTGATTGTCGTCCCATTGATCGGTCGTCCCATTGATCGCCCGTCCCATTGATTGCCGTCCCATTGATTGCCGTCCCATTGATTGCCGTCCCATTGATTGTCGTCCCATTGATCGCCCGTTCCATTGATTGCCGTCCCATTGATTGCCGTCCCATTGATTGCCGTCACATTGATTGCCGTCCCATTGATTGCCGTCCCATTGATTGCCGTCCCATTGATTGCCGTCCCATTGATTGCCGTCCCATTGATTGCCGTCCCATTGATTGTCGTCCCATTGATCGTCGTCCCATTGATCGGCCGTCCCATTGATTGCCGTCCCATTGATTGCCGTCCCATTGATTGCCGTCCCATTGAGTGCCGTCCCATTGAGTGCCGTCCCATTGATTGCCGTCCCATTGATTGCCGTCCCATTGATTGCTGTCCCATTGATTGTCGTCCCATTGATTGCCGTCCCATTGATCGCCCGTCCCATTGATCGCCCGTCCCATTGATTGCCGTCCCATTGATTGCCGTCCCATTGATTGTCGTCCCATTGATCGCCCGTCCCATTGATCGCCCGTCCCATTGATTGCCGTCAAATTGATTGTCGTCCCATTGATCGTCGTCCCATTGATCGCCCGTCCCATTGATCGCCCGTCCCATTGATCGCCCGTCCCATTGATTGCCGTCCCATTGATTGCCGTCCCATTGATTGTCGTCCCATTGATTGTCGTCCCATTGATTGTCGTCCCATTGATTGTCGTCCCATTGATTGTCGTCCCATTGATTGCCGTCCCATTGATTGCCGTCCCATTGATTGCCGTCCCATTGAGTGCCGTCCCATTGATTGCCGTCCCATTGATTGCCGTCCCATTGATTGCCGTCCCATTGATTGCCGTCCCATTGATTGTCGTCCCATTGATTGCCGTCCCATTGATCGCCCGTCCCATTGATTGCCGTCCCATTGATTGTCGTCCCATTGATTGCCGTCCCATTGATTGCCGTCCCATTGATCGCCGTCCCATTGATTGTCGTCCCATTGATTGCCGTCCCATTGATTGTCGTCCCATTGATCGCTGTCCCATTTATCGCCGTCCCATTGATCGCCGTCCCATTGATCGCCGTCCCATTGATCGCCCGTCCCATTGATTGTCGTCCCATTGATTGCCGTCCCATTGATCGCCCGTCCCATTTATCGCCGTCCCATTGATTGCCGTCCCATTGATTGTCGTCCCATTGATTGCCGTCCCATTGATCGCCCGTCCCATTTATCGCCGTCCCATTGATTGCCGTCCCATTGATTGTCGTCCCATTGATCGCCTTCCCATTGATCGCCGTCCCATTGATCGCCCGTCCCATTTATCGCCGTCCCATTGATTGCCGTCCCATTGATTGCCGTCCCATTGATCGCCGTCCCATTGATTGCCGTCCCATTGATTGTCGTCCCATTGATTGCCGTCCCATTGATCGCCGTCCCATTGATCGCCGTCCCATTGATTGCCGTCCCATTGATTGTCGTCCCATTGATCGCCGTCCCATTGATCGCCGTCCCATTGATTGCCGTCCCATTGATTGCCCGTCCCATTGATTGTCGTCCCATTGATCGCCGTCCCATTTATCGCCGTCCCATTGATTGCCGTCCCATTGATTGTCGTCCCATTGATCGCCGTCCCATTTATCGCCGTCCCATTGATTGCCGTCCCATTGATTGCCGTCCCATTGATCGCCGTCCCATTGATCGCCGTCCCATTTATCGCCGTCCCATTTATCGCCGTCCCATTGATTGCCGTCCCATTGATTGTCGTCCCATTGATCGCCGTCCCATTTATCGCCGTCCCATTGATCGCTCGTCCCATTGATTGCCGTCCCATTGATCGCCGTCCCATTGATTGCCGTCCCATTGATTGCCGTCCCATTTATCGCCGTCCCATTGATTGCCGTCCCATTGATCGCCGTCCCATTGATTGCCGTCCCATTTATCGCCGTCCCATTGATTGCCATCCCATTGATTGCCGTCCCATTGATTGCCGTCCCATTTATCGTCGTCCCATTGATTGCCGTCCCATTTATCGCCGTCCCATTGATTGCCGTCCCATTGATCGCCGTCCCATTGATCGCCGTCCCATTGATCGCCCGTCCCATTGATTGCCGTCCCATTGATCGCCGTCCCATTGATCGCCGTCCCATTGATCGCCGTCCCATTGATTGCCGTCCCATTGATCGCCGTCCCATTGATCGCCGTCCCATTGATCGCCGTCCCATTGATCGCCGTCCCATTGATTGCCGTCCCATTGATCGCCGTCCCATTGATCGCCGTCCCATTGATCGCCGTCCCATTGATCGCCCGTCCCATTGATCGCCCGTCCCATTGATCGCCGTCCCATTGATCGCCGTCCCATTGATTGCCGTCCCATTTATCGTCGTCCCATTGATTGCCGTCCCATTGATTGCCGTCCCATTGATCGCCCGTCCCATTAATTGCCGTCCCATTGATTGCCGTCCCATTTATCGTCGTCCCATTGATTGCCGTCCCATTGATTGCCGTCCCATTGATCGCCCGTCCCATTGATTGCCGTCCCATTGACTGCCGTCCCATTTATCGTCGTCCCATTGATTGCCGTCCCATTGATCGCCCGTCCCATTGATTGCCGTCCCATTGATTGCCGTCCCATTTATCGTCGTCCCATTGATTGCCGTCCCATTGACTGCCGTCCCATTTATCGCCGTCCCATTGATCGCCCGTCCCATTGATTGCCGTCCCATTTATCGCCGTCCCATTGATTGCCCGTCCCATTGATTGTCGTCCCATTGATCGCCGTCCCATTGATCGCCGTCCCATTGATTGCCCGTCCCATTGATTGCCCGTCCCATTTATCGCCGTCCCATTTATCGCCGTCCCATTGATTGCCCGTCCCATTGATTGCCGTCCCATTGATTGCCGTCCCATTGATTGCCGTCCCATTGATTGCCGTCCCATTGATTGCCGTCCCATTGATTGCCGTCCCATTGATTGTCGTCCCATTGATTGCCGTCCCATTGATTGCCCGTCCCATTGATTGCCCGTCCCATTGATTGCCGTCCCATTGATTGCCGTCCCATTGATTGCCGTCCCATTGATTGCCGTCCCATTGATTGCCGTCCCATTGATTGCCGTCCCATTGATTGCCGTCCCATTGATTGCCCGTCCCATTTATCGCCGTCCCATTGATTGTCGTCCCATTGATTGCCGTCCCATTGATTGCCGTCCCATTGATTGCCGTCCCATTGATTGCCGTCCCATTGATTGCCGTCCCATTGATTGCCGTCCCATTGATTGCCGTCCCATTGATTGCCGTCCCATTGATTGCCGTCCCATTGATTGCCCGTCCCATTTATCGCCGTCCCATTGATTGTCGTCCCATTGATTGTCGTCCCATTGATTGCCGTCCCATTGATTGCCGTCCCATTGATCGCCGTCCCATTGATCGCCCGTCCCATTGATTGTCGTCCCATTGATTGCCGTCCCATTGATCGCCGTCCCATTGATCGCCCGTCCCATTTATCGCCGTCCCATTGATTGCCGTCCCATTGATCGCCGTCCCATTGATCGTCGTCCCATTGATTGTCGTCCCATTGATTGCCGTCCCATTGATTGCCGTCCCATTGATTGCCGTCCCATTGATTGCCGTCCCATTGATTGCCGTCCCATTGATTGCCCGTCCCATTTATCGCCGTCCCATTGATTGTCGTCCCATTGATTGCCGTCCCATTGATTGCCGTCCCATTGATTGCCGTCCCATTGATTGCCGTCCCATTGATTGCCGTCCCATTGATTGCCGTCCCATTGATTGCCGTCCCATTGATTGCCGTCCCATTGATTGCCGTCCCATTGATTGCCCGTCCCATTTATCGCCGTCCCATTGATTGTCGTCCCATTGATTGTCGTCCCATTGATTGCCGTCCCATTGATTGCCGTCCCATTGATCGCCGTCCCATTGATCGCCCGTCCCATTGATTGTCGTCCCATTGATTGCCGTCCCATTGATCGCCGTCCCATTGATCGCCCGTCCCATTTATCGCCGTCCCATTGATTGCCGTCCCATTGATCGCCGTCCCATTGATTGTCGTCCCATTGATTGTCGTCCCATTGATTGCCGTCCCATTGATTGCCGTCCCATTGATCGCCGTCCCATTGATCGCCCGTCCCATTTATCGCCGTCCCATTGATTGCCGTCCCATTGATTGCCGTCCCATTGATTGTCGTCCCATTGATTGTCGTCCCATTGATTGCCGTCCCATTGATCGCCGTCCCATTGATCGCCCGTCCCATTTATCGCCGTCCCATTGATTGCCGTCCCATTGATTGCCGTCCCATTGATTGTCGTCCCATTGATTGCCGTCCCATTGATCGCCCGTCCCATTGATCGCCGTCCCATTGATTGCTGTCCCATTGATTGTCGTCCCATTGATCGCCGTCCCATTGATCGCCCGTCCCATTTATCGCCGTCCCATTGATTGCCGTCCCATTGATTGTCGTCCCATTGATCGCCGTCCCATTGATTGCCGTCCCATTGATTGCCGTCCCATTGATTGCCGTCCCATTGATCGCCGTCCCATTGATTGCCGTCCCATTGATTGCCGTCCCATTGATCGCCGTCCCATTGATCGCCCGTCCCATTGATCGCCGTCCCATTGATTGCCGTCCCATTGATCGCCGTCCCATTGATTGCCGTCCCATTGATTGTCGTCCCATTGATTGTCGTCCCATTGATTGTCGTCCCATTGATTGCCGTCCCATTGATTGCCCGTCCCATTGATTGCCGTCCCATTGATTGTCGTCCCATTGATCGCCGTCCCATTGATTGTCGTCCCATTGATTGTCGTCCCATTGATTGTCGTCCCATTGATTGTCGTCCCATTGATCGCCGTCCCATTGATTGTCGTCCCATTGATTGTCGTCCCATTGATCGCCCGTCCCATTTATCGCCGTCCCATTGATTGCCGTCCCATTGATTGCCGTCCCATTGATTGTCGTCCCATTGATTGCCGTCCCATTGATTGCCGTCCCATTGATCGCCGTCCCATTGATTGCCGTCCCATTGATTGCCGTCCCATTGATTGCCGTCCCATTGATTGCCGTCCCATTGATCGCCGTCCCATTGATTGTCGTCCCATTGATTGCCGTCCCATTGATCGCCGTCCCATTGATTGCCGTCCCATTGATTGTCGTCCCATTGATTGCCGTCCCATTGATTGCCGTCCCATTGATCGCCGTCCCATTGATTGCCGTCCCATTGATTGCCGTCCCATTGATTGCCGTCCCATTGATCGCCGTCCCATTGATTGTCGTCCCATTGATTGCCGTCCCATTTATCGTCGTCCCATTGATTGCCGTCCCATTGATTGCCGTCCCATTGATTGCCGTCCCATTTATCGTCGTCCCATTGATTGCCGTCCCATTGATCGCCGTCCCATTTATCGCCGTCCCATTGATTGCCGTCCCATTGATCGCCCGTCCCATTTATCGCCGTCCCATTGATCGCCCGTCCCATTTATCGCCGTCCCATTGATCGCCCGTCCCATTGATCGCCCGTCCCATTGATCGCCTGTCCCATTTATCGCCGTCCCATTGATCGCCGTCCCATTGATCGCCCGTCCCATTTATCGCCGTCCCATTGATCGCCCGTCCCATTTATCGCCGTCCCATTGATCGCCTGTCCCATTTATCGCCGTCCCATTGATCGCCCGTCCCATTGATCGCCCGTCCCATTTATCGCCGTCCCATTGATTGCCGTCCCATTGATCGCCGTCCCATTGATTGCCGTCCCATTGATTGTCGTCCCATTGATTGCCGTCCCATTGATTGCCGTCCCATTGATTGCCGTCCCATTGATCGCCGTCCCATTGATCGCCCGTCCCATTGATTGCCGTCCCATTGATTGCCGTCCCATTGATTGTCGTCCCATTGATTGCCGTCCCATTGATCGCCGTCCCATTTATCGCCGTCCCATTGATTGCCGTCCCATTGATTGCCGTCCCATTGATTGTCGTCCCATTGATCGCCGTCCCATTGATTGTCGTCCCATTGATTGCCGTCCCATTGATCGCCGTCCCATTGATTGCCGTCCCATTGATTGCCGTCCCATTGATTGTCGTCCCATTGATCGCCGTCCCATTGATTGTCGTCCCATTGATTGCCGTCCCATTGATCGCCGTCCCATTGATTGCCGTCCCATTGATTGCCGTCCCATTGATTGTCGTCCCATTGATTGCCGTCCCATTGATTGTCGTCCCATTGATCGCCGTCCCATTGATTGTCGTCCCATTGATTGTCGTCCCATTGATTGCCGTCCCATTGATCGCCTTCCCATTGATCGCCGTCCCATTGATTGTCGTCCCATTGATTGCCGTCCCATTGATCGCCCGTCCCATTTATCGCCGTCCCATTGATTGCCGTCCCATTGATTGTCGTCCCATTGATCGCCCGTCCCATTTATCGCCGTCCCATTGATCGCCGTCCCATTGATTGCCGTCCCATTGATTGTCGTCCCATTGATCGCCTTCCCATTGATCGCCGTCCCATTTATCGCCGTCCCATTGATTGCCGTCCCATTGATTGTCGTCCCATTGATCGCCGTCCCATTGATCGCCCGTCCCATTGATTGTCGTCCCATTGATCGCCGTCCCATTGATCGCCCGTCCCATTGATTGCCGTCCCATTGATCGCCCGTCCCATTTATCGCCGTCCCATTGATTGCCGTCCCATTGATTGTCGTCCCATTGATTGTCGTCCCATTGATCGCCGTCCCATTGATTGCCGTCCCATTGATTGCCGTCCCATTGATCGCCGTCCCATTGATTGCCGTCCCATTGATTGTCGTCCCATTGATCGCCGTCCCATTGATCGCCCGTCCCATTTATCGCCGTCCCAAGATTGCCGTCCCATTGATTGCCGTCCCATTGATTGCCGTCCCATTGATCGCCGTCCCATTGATTGCCGTCCCATTGATTGCCGTCCCATTGATCGCCGTCCCATTGATTGCCGTCCCATTGATTGCCGTCCCATTGATCGCCGTCCCATTGATCGCCCGTCCCATTTATCGCCGTCCCATTGATTGCCGTCCCATTGATTGTCGTCCCATTGATCGCCCGTCCCATTTATCGCCGTCCCATTGATTGCCCGTCCCATTTATCGCCGTCCCATTGATTGTCGTCCCATTGATTGCCCGTCCCATTGATTGCCGTCCCATTGATTGCCGTCCCATTGATTGCCGTCCCATTGATTGCCGTCCCATTGATTGCCGTCCCATTGATCGCCGTCCCATTGATCGCCCGTCCCATTTATCGCCGTCCCATTGATTGCCGTCCCATTGATTGTCGTCCCATTGATTGCCGTCCCATTGATTGCCGTCCCATTGATTGCCGTCCCATTGATCGCCCGTCCCATTTATCGCCGTCCCATTGATTGCCGTCCCATTGATTGTCGTCCCATTGATCGCCGTCCCATTGATTGCCGTCCCATTGATTGCCGTCCCATTGATTGCCGTCCCATTGATTGCCGTCCCATTGATTGCCGTCCCATTGATTTCCGTCCCATTGATTGTCGTCCCATTGATTGCCGTCCCATTGATTGCCGTCCCATTGATTGCCGTCCCATTGATTGCCGTCCCATTGATCGCCCGTCCCATTTATCGCCGTCCCATTGATTGCCGTCCCATTGATTGTCGTCCCATTGATTGTCGTCCCATTGATCGCCGTCCCATTGATTGCCGTCCCATTGATTGCCGTCCCATTGATCGCCGTCCCATTGATCGCCGTCCCATTGATTGCCGTCCCATTGATTGCCCGTCCCATTGATTGCCGTCCCATTGATCGCCGTCCCATTGATTGTCGTCCCATTGATTGTCGTCCCATTGATTGCCGTCCCATTTATCGTCGTCCCATTGATTGCCGTCCCATTGATTGTCGTCCCATTGATCGCCGTCCCATTTATCGCCGTCCCATTGATCGCCCGTCCCATTGATCGCCGTCCCATTGATTGTCGTCCCATTGATTGTCGTCCCATTGATTGCCGTCCCATTTATCGTCGTCCCATTGATTGCCGTCCCATTGATTGCCGTCCCATTGATTGTCGTCCCATTGATTGCCGTCCCATTGATTGTCGTCCCATTGATTGTCGTCCCATTGATTGTCGTCCCATTGATTGTCGTCCCATTGATTGCCGTCCCATTGATTGTCGTCCCATTGATCGCCCGTCCCATTGATTGTCGTCCCATTGATTGCCGTCCCATTGATTGTCGTCCCATTGATCGCCCGTCCCATTGATTGTCGTCCCATTGATTGTCGTCCCATTGATTGCCATCCCATTTATCGTCGTCCCATTGATTGCCGTCCCATTGATTGCCGTCCCATTGATTGTCGTCCCATTGATCGCCCGTCCCATTGATTGTCGTCCCATTGATTGCCGTCCCATTGATTGCCGTCCCATTGATTGTCGTCCCATTGATTGTCGTCCCATTGATTGTCGTCCCATTGATCGCCCGTCCCATTGATTGTCGTCCCATTGATTGTCGTCCCATTGATTGTCGTCCCATTGATTGTCGTCCCATTGATCGCCCGTCCCATTTATCGTCGTCCCATTGATTGCCGTCCCATTGATTGCCGTCCCATTGATTGTCGTCCCATTGATCGCCGTCCCATTGATTGCCGTCCCATTTATCGCCGTCCCATTGATTGCCCGTCCCATTGATTGCCGTCCCATTGATCGCCGTCCCATTGATCGCCCGTCCCATTGATTGCCGTCCCATTGATTGCCGTCCCATTTATCGCCGTCCCATTGATTGCCCGTCCCATTGATTGCCGTCCCATTGATCGCCGTCCCATTGATCGCCGTCCCATTGATTGCCGTCCCATTTATCGCCGTCCCATTGATTGCCCGTCCCATTGATCGCCGTCCCATTGATCGCCCGTCCCATTGATCGCCGTCCCATTTATCGCCGTCCCATTGATTGCCGTCCCATTGATTGCCGTCCCATTGATTGCCGTCCCATTGATCGCCGTCCCATTGATTGCCGTCCCATTGATCGCCCGTCCCATTGATCGCCGTCCCATTTATCGCCGTCCCATTGATTGCCGTCCCATTGATTGCCGTCCCATTGATCGCCCGTCCCATTGATCGCCGTCCCATTTATCGCCGTCCCATTGATTGCCGTCCCATTGATTGTCATCCCATTGATTGCCGTCCCATTGATTGCCGTCCCATTTATCGCCGTCCCATTGATTGCCGTCCCATTGATCGCCGTCCCATTGATTGCCGTCCCATTTATCGCCGTCCCATTGATTGTCGTCCCATTGATTGTCGTCCCATTGATCGCCCGTCCCATTGATTGCCGTCCCATTGATTGTCGTCCCATTGATCGCCCGTCCCATTGATTGCCGTCCCATTGATTGTCGTCCCATTGATTGCCGTCCCATTGATTGCCGTCCCATTGATTGCCCGTCCCATTGATTGTCGTCCCATTGATTGCCGTCCCATTGATTGCCGTCCCATTGATTGTCGTCCCATTGATCGCCGTCCCATTGATTGCCGTCCCATTGATTGCCGTCCCATTGATTGTCGTCCCATTGATTGCCGTCCCATTGATTGCCGTCCCATTGATTGTCGTCCCATTGATTGTCGTCCCATTGATTGCCGTCCCATTGATCGCCGTCCCATTGATCGCCCGTCCCATTTATCGCCGTCCCATTGATTGCCGTCCCATTGATTGTCGTCCCATTGATTGCCGTCCCATTGATCGCCGTCCCATTGATCGCCCGTCCCATTTATCGCCGTCCCATTGATTGCCGTCCCATTGATTGTCGTCCCATTGATTGCCGTCCCATTGATTGCCGTCCCATTGATTGTCGTCCCATTGATTGTCGTCCCATTGATTGCCGTCCCATTGATCGCCGTCCCATTGATCGCCCGTCCCATTTATCGCCGTCCCATTGATTGCCGTTCCATTGATTGCCGTCCCATTTATCGCCGTCCCATTGATCGCCGTCCCATTGATTGCCGTCCCATTGATTGTCGTCCCATTGATCGCCGTCCCATTGATCGCCGTCCCATTGATTGCCGTCCCATTGATTGTCGTCCCATTGATCGCCGTCCCATTGATCGCCGTCCCATTGATCGCCGTCCCATTGATTGCCGTCCCATTGATTGCCGTCCCATTGATTGCCGTCCCATTGATTGCCGTCCCATTGATTGCCGTCCCATTGATTGCCGTCCCATTGATTGCCGTCCCATTGATCGCCGTCCCATTGATTGCCGTCCCATTGATTGCCGTCCCATTGATTGCCGTCCCATTGATTGCCGTCCCATTGATCGCCGTCCCATTGATTGCCGTCCCATTGATTGCCGTCCCATTGATTGCCGTCCCATTGATTGCCGTCCCATTGATCGCCGTCCCATTGATCGCCCGTCCCATTTATCGCCGTCCCATTGATTGCCGTCCCATTGATCGCCGTCCCATTGATTGCCGTCCCATTGATCGCCGTCCCATTGATTGCCGTCCCATTGATTGCCGTCCCATTGATTGCCGTCCCATTGATTGCCGTCCCATTGATTGTCGTCCCATTGATTGCCGTCCCATTGATTGCCGTCCCATTGATTGTCGTCCCATTGATCGCCCGTCCCATTGATTGTCGTCCCATTGATTGCCGTCCCATTGATTGCCGTCCCATTGATTGCCCATCCCATTGATTGCCGTCCCATTGATTGCCGTCCCATTGATTGCCGTCCCATTGATCGCCGTCCCATTGATTGCCGTCCCATTGATTGTCGTCCCATTGATTGCCGTCCCATTGATTGCCGTCCCATTGATTGCCGTCCCATTGATTGTCGTCCCATTGATTGTCGTCCCATTGATTGCCGTCCCATTGATTGCCGTCCCATTGATTGCCGTCCCATTGATTGTCGTCCCATTGATTGCCGTCCCATTGATTGCCGTCCCATTGATTGTCGTCCCATTGATTGCCGTCCCATTGATTGCCGTCCCATTGATTGCCGTCCCATTGATTGTCGTCCCATTGATTGCCGTCCCATTGATTGCCGTCCCATTGATTGCCGTCCCATTGATTGCCGTCCCATTGATCGCCGTCCCATTGATCGCCGTCCCATTGATTGTCGTCCCATTTATCGCCGTCCCATTTATCGCCGTCCCATTGATTGTCGTCCCATTGATTGCCGTCCCATTGATTGCCCGTCCCATTGATCGCCGTCCCATTGATTGCCCGTCCCATTGATCGCCGTCCCATTGATTGTCGTCCCATTGATTGTCGTCCCATTGATTGTCGTCCCATTGATTGTCGTCCCATTGATTGCCGTCCCATTGATTGTCGTCCCATTGATTGTCGTCCCATTGATCGCCGTCTCATTGATCGCCGTCCCATTGATTGCCGTCCCATTGATTGTCGTCCCATTGATTGCCGTCCCATTGATTGCCCGTCCCATTGATCGCCGTCCCATTGATTGTCGTCCCATTGATTGCCGTCCCATTGATTGTCGTCCCATTGATTGCCGTCCCATTGATTGCCGTCCCATTGATTGTCGTCCCATTGATTGTCGTCCCATTGATCGCCGTCCCATTGATCGCCGTCCCATTGATCGCCGTCCCATTGATCGCCGTCCCATTGATTGCCGTCCCATTGATTGTCGTCCCATTGATTGTCGTCCCATTGATTGTCGTCCCATTGATTGTCGTCCCATTGATCGCCGTCCCATTGATCGCCGTCCCATTGATCGCCGTCCCATTGATCGCCGTCCCATTGATCGCCGTCCCATTGATTGCCGTCCCATTGATTGTCGTCCCATTGATCGCCGTCCCATTGATTGTCGTCCCATTGATCGCCGTCCCATTGATTGTCGTCCCATTGATCGCCGTCCCATTGATTGCCGTCCCATTGATCGCCCGTCGCATTGATCGCCGTCCCATTGATTGCCCGTCCCATTGATTGCCGTCCCATTGATTGCCGTCCCATTGATCGCCGTCCCATTGATTGCCCGTCCCATTGATTGCCGTCCCATTGATTGCCGTCCCATTGATCGCCGTCCCATTGATCGCCGTCCCATTGATTGCCGTCCCATTGATTGTCGTCCCATTGATTGTCGTCCCATTGATCGCCGTCCCATTGATCGCCGTCCCATTGATTGCCGTCCCATTGATTGTCGTCCCATTGATTGTCGTCCCATTGATTGTCGTCCCATTGATTGCCGTCCCATTGATCGCCGTCCCATTGATTGCCGTCCCATTGATTGCCGTCCCATTGATTGCCGTCCCATTGATCGCCGTCCCATTGATCGCCGTCCCATTGATTGCCGTCCCATTGATTGCCGTCCCATTGATTGCCGTCCCATTGATTGCCGTCCCATTGATCGCCCGTCTCATTGATCGCCGTCCCATTGATCGTCGTCCCATTGATTGCCGTCCCATTGATCGTCGTCCCATTGATCGCCCGTCCCATTGATTGCCGTCCCATTGATTGCCCGTCCCATTGATCGCCCGTCCCATTGATCGCCCGTCCCATTGATCGCCCGTCTCATTGATCGCCGTCCCATTGATTGCCGTCCCATTGATCGCCCGTCCCATTGATTGCCGTCCCATTTATCGCCCGTCTCATTGATCGCCCGTCCCATTGATCGCCGTCTCATTGATTGCCGTCCCATTTATCGCCCGTCTCATTGATCGCCCATCCCATTGATTGCCGTCCCATTGATTGCCGTCCCATTGATTGCCGTCCCATTGGTCGCCCGTCCCATTTATCGCCGTCTCATTGATTGCCCGTCCCATTGATTGCCGTCCCATTGATCGCCCGTCGCATTGATCGCCGTCCCATTGATTGCCCGTCCCATTGATTGCCGTCCCATTGATTGCCGTCCCATTTATCGCCCATCTCATTGATCGCCCGTCCCATTTATCGCCGTCTCATTGATTGCCCGTCCCATTGATTGCCGTCCCATTGATTGCCGTCCCATTTATCGCCGTCTCATTGATTGCCGTCCCATTGATTGCCGTCCCATTGATTGCCGTCCCATTGATTGCCGTCCCATTGATTGCCGTCCCATTGATTGCCGTCCCATTGATTGCCGTCCCATTGATTGCCGTCCCATTGATTGTCGTCCCATTGATTGCCGTCCCATTTATCGCCGTCTCATTGATTGTCGTCCCATTGATTGTCGTCCCATTGATTGCCGTCCCATTGATTGCCGTCCCATTGATTGTCGTCCCATTGATTGCCGTCCCATTGATTGCCGTCCCATTGATTGCCGTCCCATTGATTGCCGTCCCATTGATTGTCGTCCCATTGATTGCCGTCCCATTTATCGCCGTCTCATTGATTGTCGTCCCATTGATTGTCGTCCCATTGATCGCCGTCCCATTGATTGCCGTCCCATTGATTGCCGTCCCATTGATTGCCGTCCCATTGATTGCCGTCCCATTGATTGTCGTCCCATTGATCGCCGTCCCATTGATTGCCGTCCCATTGATCGCCCGTCCCATTTATCGCCGTCCCATTGATTGCCGTCCCATTGATCGCCGTCCCATTGATCGCCCGTCCCATTTATCGCCGTCCCATTGATCGCCCGTCCCATTTATCGCCGTCCCATTGATTGCCGTCCCATTGATTGCCGTCCCATTGATTGTCGTCCCATTGATTGCCGTCCCATTGATTGTCGTCCCATTGATCGCCGTCCCATTGATTGTCGTCCCATTGATTGCCGTCCCATTGATCGCCGTCCCATTGATTGTCGTCCCATTGATTGCCGTCCCATTGATCGTCGTCCCATTGATCGCCGTCCCATTGATTGCCGTCCCATTGATCGCCGTCCCATTGATTGTCGTCCCATTGATTGCCGTCCCATTGATCGCCGTCCCATTGATTGCCGTCCCATTGATTGCCGTCCCATTGATCGCCGTCCCATTGATTGTCGTCCCATTGATTGTCGTCCCATTGATTGCCGTCCCATTGATTGTCGTCCCATTGATCGCCGTCCCATTGATTGTCGTCCCATTGATTGTCGTCCCATTGATTGCCGTCCCATTGATCGCCCGTCCCATTTATCGCCGTCCCATTGATTGCCGTCCCATTGATTGTCGTCCCATTGATTGTCGTCCCATTTATCGTCGTCCCATTGATCGCCCGTCCCATTGATCGCCGTCCCATTGATTGCCGTCCCATTGATTGTCGTCCCATTGATCGCCGTCTCATTGATTGTCGTCCCATTGATTGCCGTCCCATTGATTGCCGTCCCATTGATTGTCGTCCCATTGATTGCCGTCCCATTGATCGCCGTCCCATTGATTGCCGTCCCATTGATTGTCGTCCCATTGATTGTCGTCCCATTGATTGCCGTCCCATTGATTGTCGTCCCATTGATCGCCGTCTCATTGATTGTCGTCCCATTGATTGCCGTCCCATTGATTGCCGTCCCATTGATTGCCGTCCCATTGATTGTCGTCCCATTGATCGCCGTCTCATTGATTGTCGTCCCATTGATTGTCGTTCCATTGATTGTCGTCCCATTGATCGCCCGTCCCATTGATCGCCGTCCCATTGATTGTCGTCCCATTGATTGTCGTCCCATTGATTGCCCGTCCCATTGATTGTCGTCCCATTGATTGTCGTCCCATTGATTGTCGTCCCATTGATCGCCGTCCCATTGATCACCGTCCCATTGATCGCCCGTCCCATTGATCGCCGTCCCATTGATTGTCGTCCCATTGATTGTCGTCCCATTGATCGCCGTCCCATTGATCGCCGTCCCATTGATTGCCGTCCCATTGATTGTCGTCCCATTGATTGTCGTCCCATTGATTGTCGTCCCATTGATCGCCGTCCCATTGATTGTCGTCCCATTGATCGCCGTCCCATTGATTGCCGTCCCATTGATTGCCGTCCCATTGATTGTCGTCCCATTGATCGCCGTCTCATTGATTGCCGTCCCATTGATTGCCGTCCCATTGATCGCCGTCCCATTGATTGTCGTCCCATTGATCGCCGTCTCATTGATTGCCGTCCCATTGATTGTCGTCCCATTGATCGCCGTCCCATTGATCGCCGTCCCATTGATTGTCGTCCCATTGATCGCCGTCCCATTGATTGCCCGTCCCATTGATCGCCGTCCCATTGATTGCCGTCCCATTGATTGCCCGTCCCATTGATTGTCGTCCCATTGATTGTCGTCCCATTGATTGTCGTCCCATTGATCGCCGTCCCATTGATCGCCGTCCCATTGATTGTCGTCCCATTGATTGTCGTCCCATTGATTGCCGTCCCATTGATTGTCGTCCCATTGATTGTCGTCCCATTGATCGCCGTCCCATTGATCGCCGTCCCATTGATCGCCGTCCCATTGATCGCCCGTCCCATTGATCGCCCGTCCCATTGATCGCCGTCCCATTGATTGTCGTCCCATTGATCGCCGTCCCATTGATTGCCGTCCCATTGATTGCCGTCCCATTGATTGCCGTCCCATTGATTGCCGTCCCATTGATTGCCGTCCCATTGATTGCCGTCCCATTGATTGCCGTCCCATTGATTGTCGTCCCATTGATCGCCGTCCCATTGATTGTCGTCCCATTGATCGCCCGTCCCATTGATCGCCGTCCCATTGATCGTCGTCCCATTGATTGCCCGTCCCATTGATTGTCGTCCCATTGATCGCCGTCCCATTGATTGTCGTCCCATTGATCGCCGTCCCATTGATTGTCGTCCCATTGATTGTCGTCCCATTGATCGCCGTCCCATTGATTGTCGTCCCATTGATTGTCGTCCCATTGATTGTCGTCCCATTGATTGTCGTCCCATTGATTGTCGTCCCATTGATTGCCGTCCCATTGATTGTCGTCCCATTGATTGTCGTCCCATTGATTGTCGTCCCATTGATTGTCGTCCCATTGATTGTCGTCCCATTGATTGTCGTCCCATTGATTGCCGTCCCATTGATTGTCGTCCCATTGATTGCCGTCCCATTGATTGCCGTCCCATTGATTGTCGTCCCATTGATTGCCGTCCCATTGATTGTCGTCCCATTGATTGTCGTCCCATTGATTGTCGTCCCATTGATTGTCGTCCCATTGATTGTCGTCCCATTGATTGCCGTCCCATTGATTGCCGTCCCATTGATTGTCGTCCCATTGATTGCCGTCCCATTGATCGCCGTCCCATTGATTGTCGTCCCATTGATTGTCGTCCCATTGATCGCCGTCCCATTGATTGTCGTCCCATTGATTGTCGTCCCATTGATTGTCGTCCCATTGATTGTCGTCCCATTGATTGCCCGTCCCATTGATCGCCGTCCCATTGATTGCCGTCCCATTGATTGTCGTCCCATTGATTGCCGTCCCATTGATCGCCGTCCCATTGATTGTCGTCCCATTGATTGTCGTCCCATTGATCGCCGTCCCATTGATTGTCGTCCCATTGATTGTCGTCCCATTGATTGTCGTCCCATTGATTGTCGTCCCATTGATTGTCGTCCCATTGATTGTCGTCCCATTGATTGCCGTCCCATTGATTGCCCGTCCCATTGATTGCCGTCCCATTGATTGCCGTCCCATTGATTGTCGTCCCATTGATTGTCATCCCATTGATCGCCCGTCCCATTGATTGTCGTCCCATTGATCGCCGTCCCATTGATCGCCGTCCCATTGATTGTCGTCCCATTGATTGTCGTCCCATTGATTGTCGTCCCATTGATTGTCGTCCCATTGATTGTCGTCCCATTGATTGTCGTCCCATTGATTGCCGTCCCATTGATTGTCGTCCCATTGATTGTCGTCCCATTGATCGCCGTCCCATTGATTGTCGTCCCATTGATTGTCATCCCATTGATCGCCCGTCCCATTGATTGTCGTCCCATTGATCGCCGTCCCATTGATCGCCGTCCCATTGATTGTCGTCCCATTGATTGTCGTCCCATTGATTGTCGTCCCATTGATTGTCGTCCCATTGATCGTCGTCCCATTGATTGCCGTCCCATTGATTGTCGTCCCATTGATTGTCGTCCCATTGATCGCCGTCCCATTGATTGTCGTCCCATTGATTGTCATCCCATTGATCGCCCGTCCCATTGATTGTCGTCCCATTGATTGTCGTCCCATTGATTGTCGTCCCATTGATTGTCGTCCCATTGATTGTCGTCCCATTGATTGTCGTCCCATTGATCGCCGTCCCATTGATTGTCGTCCCATTGATTGCCGTCCCATTGATTGCCGTCCCATTGATTGTCGTCCCATTGATCGCCCGTCCCATTGATCGCCGTCCCATTGATTGCCGTCCCATTGATTGCCGTCCCATTGATTGCCGTCCCATTGATCGCCGTCCCATTGATTGCCGTCCCATTGATTGCCGTCCCATTGATTGTCGTCCCATTGATTGTCGTCCCATTGATTGTCGTCCCATTGATTGCCGTCCCATTGATCGCCGTCCCATTGATTGCCGTCCCATTGATTGCCCGTCCCATTGCTCGCCCGTCCCATTGATCGCCCGTCCCATTGATCGCCCGTCTCATTGATCGCCGTCCCATTGATTGCCGTCCCATTGATTGTCGTCCCATTGATTGTCGTCCCATTGATCGCCGTCCCATTGATTGTCGTCCCATTGATTGTCGTCCCATTGATTGTCGTCCCATTGATTGTCGTCCCATTGATTGTCGTCCCATTGATTGCCGTCCCATTGATTGTCGTCCCATTGATTGTCGTCCCATTGATTGTCGTCCCATTGATTGTCGTCCCATTGATTGTCGTCCCATTGATTGTCGTCCCATTGATTGCCGTCCCATTGATTGTCGTCCCATTGATTGCCGTCCCATTGATTGCCGTCCCATTGATTGTCGTCCCATTGATTGCCGTCCCATTGATTGTCGTCCCATTGATTGTCGTCCCATTGATTGTCGTCCCATTGATTGTCGTCCCATTGATTGTCGTCCCATTGATTGCCGTCCCATTGATTGCCGTCCCATTGATTGTCGTCCCATTGATTGCCGTCCCATTGATCGCCGTCCCATTGATTGTCGTCCCATTGATTGTCGTCCCATTGATCGCCGTCCCATTGATTGTCGTCCCATTGATTGTCGTCCCATTGATTGTCGTCCCATTGATTGTCGTCCCATTGATTGCCCGTCCCATTGATCGCCGTCCCATTGATTGCCGTCCCATTGATTGTCGTCCCATTGATTGCCGTCCCATTGATCGCCGTCCCATTGATTGTCGTCCCATTGATTGTCGTCCCATTGATCGCCGTCCCATTGATTGTCGTCCCATTGATTGTCGTCCCATTGATTGTCGTCCCATTGATTGTCGTCCCATTGATTGTCGTCCCATTGATTGCCGTCCCATTGATTGCCCGTCCCATTGATTGCCGTCCCATTGATCGCCGTCCCATTGATTGTCGTCCCATTGATTGTCGTCCCATTGATCGCCGTCCCATTGATTGTCGTCCCATTGATTGTCGTCCCATTGATTGTCGTCCCATTGATTGTCGTCCCATTGATTGCCGTCCCATTGATTGTCGTCCCATTGATTGTCGTCCCATTGATCGCCGTCCCATTGATCGCCGTCCCATTGATTGTCGTCCCATTGATTGTCGTCCCATTGATCGCCGTCCCATTGATCGCCGTCCCATTGATTGTCGTCCCATTGATTGTCGTCCCATTGATTGTCGTCCCATTGATTGTCGTCCCATTGATTGTCGTCCCATTGATTGCCGTCCCATTGATTGTCGTCCCATTGATTGTCATCCCATTGATCGCCCGTCCCATTGATTGTCGTCCCATTGATCGCCGTCCCATTGATCGCCGTCCCATTGATTGTCGTCCCATTGATTGTCGTCCCATTGATTGTCGTCCCATTGATTGTCGTCCCATTGATTGTCGTCCCATTGATTGTCGTCCCATTGATTGCCGTCCCATTGATTGTCGTCCCATTGATTGTCGTCCCATTGATCGCCGTCCCATTGATTGTCGTCCCATTGATTGTCATCCCATTGATCGCCCGTCCCATTGATTGTCGTCCCATTGATCGCCGTCCCATTGATCGCCGTCCCATTGATTGTCGTCCCATTGATTGTCGTCCCATTGATTGTCGTCCCATTGATTGTCGTCCCATTGATTGTCGTCCCATTGATTGCCGTCCCATTGATTGTCGTCCCATTGATTGTCGTCCCATTGATCGCCGTCCCATTGATTGTCGTCCCATTGATTGTCATCCCATTGATCGCCCGTCCCATTGATTGTCGTCCCATTGATTGTCGTCCCATTGATTGTCGTCCCATTGATTGTCGTCCCATTGATTGTCGTCCCATTGATCGCCGTCCCATTGATTGTCGTCCCATTGATTGCCGTCCCATTGATTGCCGTCCCATTGATTGTCGTCCCATTGATCGCCCGTCCCATTGATCGCCGTCCCATTGATTGCCGTCCCATTGATTGCCGTCCCATTGATTGCCGTCCCATTGATCGCCGTCCCATTGATTGCCGTCCCATTGATTGCCGTCCCATTGATTGTCGTCCCATTGATTGTCGTCCCATTGATTGTCGTCCCATTGATTGCCGTCCCATTGATCGCCGTCCCATTGATTGCCGTCCCATTGATTGCCCGTCCCATTGATCGCCCGTCCCATTGATCGCCCGTCCCATTGATCGCCCGTCTCATTGATCGCCGTCCCATTGATTGCCGTCCCATTGATCGCCCGTCCCATTGATTGCCGTCCCATTGATTGCCGTCCCATTGATTGTCGTCCCATTGATCGCCGTCCCATTGATTGCCGTCCCATTGATCGCCGTCCCATTGATTGCCGTCCCATTGATTGTCGTCCCATTGATCGCCGTCCCATTGATCGCCGTCCCATTGATCGCCGTCCCATTGATTGCCGTCCCATTGATTGCCGTCCCATTGATCGCCGTCCCATTGATTGTCGTCCCATTGATTGCCGTCTCATTTATCGCCGTCCCATTGATTGTCGTCCCATTGATCGCCGTCCCATTGATCGTCGTCCCATTGATCGCCGTCCCATTGATTGTCGTCCCATTGATTGTCGTCCCATTGATTGTCGTCCCATTGATTGTCGTCCCATTGATTGTCGTCCCATTGATTGTCGTCCCATTGATTGCCGTCCCATTGATTGTCGTCCCATTGATCGCCGTCTCATTGATTGTCGTCCCATTGATTGCCGTCCCATTGATTGTCGTCCCATTGATTGCCGTCCCATTGATTGCCCGTCCCATTGATCGCCGTCCCATTGATTGCCCGTCCCATTGATCGCCGTCCCATTGATTGTCGTCCCATTGATTGTCGTCCCATTGATTGTCGTCCCATTGATTGTCGTCCCATTGATTGTCGTCCCATTGATTGCCGTCCCATTGATTGTCGTCCCATTGATTGTCGTCCCATTGATTGTCGTCCCATTGATCGCCGTCTCATTGATTGTCGTCCCATTGATTGCCGTCCCATTGATTGTCGTCCCATTGATTGCCGTCCCATTGATCGCCGTCCCATTGATTGTCGTCCCATTGATTGTCGTCCCATTGATTGCCGTCCCATTGATTGTCGTCCCATTGATTGTCGTCCCATTGATTGCCGTCCCATTGATTGTCGTCCCATTGATTGTCGTCCCATTGATCGTCTCATTGATTGTCGTCCCATTGATTGCCGTCCCATTGATTGTCGTCCCATTGATTGTCGTCCCATTGATCGCCGTCTCATTGATTATCGTCCCATTGATTGCCGTCCCATTGATTGTCGTCCCATTGATTGCCCGTCCCATTGATCGCCGTCCCATTGATTGTCGTCCCATTGATTGTCGTCCCATTGATTGCCGTCTCATTGATTGTCGTCCCATTGATTGCCGTCCCATTGATTGTCGTCCCATTGATTGCCCGTCCCATTGATCGCCGTCCCATTGATTGTCGTCCCATTGATTGTCGTCCCATTGATTGTCGTCCCATTGATTGCCCGTCCCATTGATCGCCGTCCCATTGATTGTCGTCCCATTGATTGTCGTCCCATTGATTGTCGTCCCATTGATTGCCCGTCCCATTGATCGCCGTCCCATTGATTGTCGTCCCATTGATTGCCGTCCCATTGATTGTCGTCCCATTGATTGTCGTCCCATTGATCGCCGTCTCATTGATTGTCGTCCCATTGATTGCCGTCCCATTGATTGCCGTCCCATTGATTGCCCGTCCCATTGATCGCCGTCCCATTGATCGCCGTCCCATTGATTGTCGTCCCATTGATTGTCGTCCCATTGATTGCCGTCCCATTGATTGTCGTCCCATTGATTGTCGTCCCATTGATTGCCGTCCCATTGATTGTCGTCCCATTGATTGTCGTCCCATTGATCGTCTCATTGATTGTCGTCCCATTGATTGCCGTCCCATTGATTGTCGTCCCATTGATTGTCGTCCCATTGATCGCCGTCTCATTGATTGTCGTCCCATTGATTGCCGTCCCATTGATTGTCGTCCCATTGATTGCCGTCCCATTGATTGTCGTCCCATTGATTGTCGTCCCATTGATTGTCGTCCCATTGATTGTCGTCCCATTGATCGTCTCATTGATTGTCGTCCCATTGATTGCCGTCCCATTGATTGTCGTCCCATTGATTGTCGTCCCATTGATCGTCTCATTGATTGTCGTCCCATTGATTGCCGTCCCATTGATTGTCGTCCCATTGATCGCCGTCCCATTGATTGCCGTCTCATTGATTGTCGTCCCATTGATTGCCGTCCCATTGATTGCCGTCCCATTGATTGTCGTCCCATTGATTGTCGTCCCATTGATTGTCGTCCCATTGATTGTCGTCCCATTGATCGCCGTCCCATTGATTGTCGTCCCATTGATTGTCGTCCCATTGATTGTCGTCCCATTGATTGTCGTCCCATTGATCGTCTCATTGATTGTCGTCCCATTGATTGCCGTCCCATTGATTGTCGTCCCATTGATTGTCGTCCCATTGATCGTCTCATTGATTGTCGTCCCATTGATTGCCGTCCCATTGATTGCCCGTCCCATTGATCGCCGTCCCATTGATTGCCCGTCCCATTGATCGCCGTCCCATTGATTGCCGTCCCATTGATCGCCGTCCCATTGATTGCCGTCCCATTGATTGCCGTCCCATTGATTGTCGTCCCATTGATTGCCGTCCCATTGATTGTCGTCCCATTGATCGCCGTCTCATTGATTGTCGTCCCATTGATTGCCGTCCCATTGATTGCCCGTCCCATTGATCGCCGTCCCATTGATTGTCGTCCCATTGATTGTCGTCCCATTGATTGTCGTCCCATTGATCGCCGTCCCATTGATCGCCGTCCCATTGATTGTCGTCCCATTGATCGTCGTCCCATTGATCGCCGTCCCATTGATTGTCGTCCCATTGATTGTCGTCCCATTGATTGTCGTCCCATTGATTGTCGTCCCATTGATTGTCGTCCCATTGATTGTCGTCCCATTGATTGTCGTCCCATTGATTGTCGTCCCATTGATCGTCTCATTGATTGTCGTCCCATTGATTGCCGTCCCATTGATTGCCGTCCCATTGATTGTCGTCCCATTGATTGTCGTCCCATTGATTGTCGTCCCATTGATCGCCGTCCCATTGATTGTCGTCCCATTGATTGTCGTCCCATTGATCGCCCGTCTCATTGATTGTCGTCCCATTGATTGTCGTCCCATTGATTGTCGTCCCATTGATTGTCGTCCCATTGATTCTCGTCCCATTGATTGTCGTCCCATTGATTGTCGTCCCATTGATCGTCTCATTGATTGTCGTCCCATTGATTGCCGTCCCATTGATTGTCGTCCCATTGATTGTCGTCCCATTGATTGTCGTCCCATTGATTGTCGTCCCATTGATCGTCTCATTGATTGTCGTCCCATTGATTGCCGTCCCATTGATTGCCGTCCCATTGATTGTCGTCCCATTGATTGTCGTCCCATTGATTGTCGTCCCATTGATCGCCGTCCCATTGATTGTCGTCCCATTGATCGTCTCATTGATTGTCGTCCCATTGATTGCCGTCCCATTGATTGCCGTCCCATTGATTGTCGTCCCATTGATTGTCGTCCCATTGATTGTCGTCCCATTGATCGCCGTCCCATTGATTGCCGTCCCATTGATCGCCGTCCCATTGATCGCCCGTCTCATTGATCGCCGTCCCATTGATTGTCGTCCCATTGATTGTCGTCCCATTGATTGTCGTCCCATTGATCGCCGTCCCATTGATTGCCGTCCCATTGATTGTCGTCCCATTGATTGTCGTCCCATTGATTGTCGTCCCATTGATTGTCGTCCCATTGATTGCCGTCCCATTGATTGCCGTCCCATTGATTGCCGTCCCATTGATTGCCGTCCCATTGATTGCCGTCCCATTGATCGCCGTCCCATTGATTGCCGTCCCATTGATTGTCGTCCCATTGATCGCCGTCCCATTGATTGCCGTCCCATTGATCGCCCGTCGCATTGATCGCCGTCCCATTGATTGCCCGTCCCATTGATTGCCGTCCCATTGATTGCCGTCCCATTGATCGCCGTCCCATTGATTGCCGTCCCATTGATCGCCCGTCCCATTGATTGCCGTCCCATTGATCGCCGTCCCATTGATTGCCGTCCCATTGATCGCCGTCCCATTGATCGCCGTCCCATTGATCGCCGTCCCATTGATTGCCGTCCCATTGATCGCCGTCCCATTGATCGCCGTCCCATTGATCGCCGTCCCATTGATCGCCCGTCCCATTTATCGCCGTCCCATTTATCGCCGTCTCATTGATTGCCCGTCCCATTGATCGCCGTCCCATTGATCGCCCGTCCCATTGATCGCCCGTCCCATTGATTGCCCGTCCCATTGATCGCCCGTCCCATTGATCGCCGTCCCATTGATTGCCGTCCCATTGATCGCCCGTCCCATCGATCGCCCGTCTCATTGATCGCCGTCCCATTGATTGCCGTCCCATTGATCGCCCGTCCCATTGATCGCCCGTCCCATTGATCGCCCGTCCCATTGATCGCCCGTCCCATTGATTGCCGTCCCATTGATTGCCGTCCCATTGATTGCCGTCCCATTGGTCGCCCGTCCCATTGATCGCCCGTCTCATTGATCGCCGTCCCATTGATCGCCGTCCCATTGATTGCCGTCCCATTGATCGCCCGTCCCATTGATCGCCCGTCCCATTGATCGCCCGTCCCATTGATTGCCGTCCCATTGATCGCCCGTCCCATTGATTGCCGTCCCATTTATCGCCGTCTCATTGATTGCCCGTCCCATTGATTGCCGTCTCATTGATTGCCGTCCCATTGATTGTCGTCCCATTGATCGCCGTCCCATTGATTGCCGTCCCATTGATTGCCGTCCCATTGATTGCCGTCCCATTGATTGCCGTCCCATTGATTGCCGTCCCATTGATTGCCGTCCCATTGATCGCCCGTCCCATTGATCGCCGTCCCATTGATTGCCGTCCCATTGATTGCCGTCCCATTGATTGCCGTCCCATTTATCGCCGTCTCATTTATCGCCCGTCTCATTGATTGTCGTCCCATTGATTGTCGTCCCATTGATTGTCGTCCCATTGATTGTCGTCCCATTGATCGCCCGTCCCATTGATCGCCGTCCCATTGATTGCCGTCCCATTGATTGCCGTCCCATTGATTGCCGTCCCATTGATTGCCGTCCCATTGATTGCCGTCCCATTGATTGCCGTCCCATTGATCGCCGTCCCATTGATTGCCGTCCCATTGATTGCCGTCCCATTGATTGTCGTCCCATTGATTGTCGTCCCATTGATCGCCCGTCCCATTGATCGCCGTCCCATTGATTGCCGTCCCATTGATTGCCGTCCCATTGATTGTCGTCCCATTGATCGCCCGTCCCATTGATCGCCGTCCCATTGATTGCCGTCCCATTGATCGCCCGTCCCATTGATCGCCGTCCCATTGATCGCCCGTCCCATTGATCGCCCGTCCCATTGATTGCCGTCCCATTGATTGCCGTCTCATTGATCGCCGTCCCATTGATTGCCGTCCCATTGATCGCCGTCCCATTGATCGCCGTCCCATTTATCGCCCATCCCATTGATTGCCGTCCCATTGATCGCCGTCCCATTGATCGCCCGTCCCATTGATTGCCGTCCCATTGATCGCCCGTCCCATTGATTGCCGTCCCATTGATTGCCGTCCCATTGATCGCCCGTCCCATTGATTGCCGTCCCATTGATTGCCGTCCCATTGATCGCCGTCCCATTGATTGCCCGTCCCATTGATTGCCGTCCCATTGATCGCCGTCCCATTGATTGTCGTCCCATTGATTGTCGGTCCCATTGATCGCCCGTCCCATTGATCGCCCGTCCCATTGATTGTCGTCCCATTGATTGCCGTCCCATTGATTGCCCGTCCCATTGATTGCCGTCCCATTGATCGCCCGTCTCATTGATCGCCGTCCCATTGATCGCCCGTCCCATTGATTGTCGTCCCATTGATTGCCGTCCCATTGATTGCCGTCCCATTGATTGCCGTCCCATTGATTGCCGTCCCATTGATTGCCGTCCCATTGATTGCCGTCCCATTGATTGCCGTCTCATTGATTGCCGTCCCATTGATTGCCGTCCCATTGATTGCCGTCCCATTGATTGCCGTCCCATTGATTGCCGTCCCATTGATCGCCGTCCCATTGATCGCCGTCCCATTGATTGCCGTCCCATTGATTGCCGTCCCATTGATTGCCGTCCCATTGATCGCCGTCCCATTGATCGCCGTCCCATTGATCGCCGTCCCATTGATTGCCGTCCCATTGATCGCCGTCCCATTGATTGCCGTCCCATTGATTGCCGTCCCATTGATTGCCGTCCCATTGATTGCCGTCCCATTGATCGCCGTCCCATTGATCGCCGTCCCATTGATTGCCGTCCCATTGATTGCCGTCCCATTGATCGCCCGTCCCATTGATCGCCCGTCCCATTGATCGCCCGTCCCATTGATTGCCCGTCCCATTGATTGCTGTCTCATTGATTGCCCGTCCCAACGAGCGGTTTGATACACTGAGCGCCGCGCTCCATCAATTCGGGGACATATCAGATTTGACCATTTTGTTATGGGATTGGAGTCACCTACGTGCCAGGCTGGGTAAGAATGGGCAGGTTCACTTCTGCCAAAGGACAAACCAGTTGGGTTTTTACAACAATCTGACAGCTTTGTGGCCATTTTCATTGATACCAATTTTTAGTGGCCGAAATGGCCTCTTCCAATAAAGCTTCTGACTGCCTGAAAGCGACGGCAATATGTGGAGGGGCCTCCATTTTGTAAATTGCCCTCCCTCAGGAGCGGAGCGATGTCTGAGAGCTCGTCCCACCGCAGCGAGCACGCGCCGACCCCTTACCCTCTGGGAGGGAGATCTGCCAAAATCACCCCTGGGGAAATCGTCCCTGAGGAAATCACCCCTGGGGAAATCACCCTGGGCCCCTGGGGAAATCACCCCTGGGGAAATCACCCTGGGCCCCTGGGGAAATCACCCCTGGGGAAATCGTCCCTGAGGAAATCACCCCTGGGGAAATCACCCTGGGCCCCTGGGGAAATCACCCCTGGGGAAATCACCCTGGGCCCCTGGGGAAATCACCCCTGGGGAAATCGCCCTGGGCCCCTGGGGAAATCGCCCTGGGCCCCTGGGGAAATCACCCCTGGGGAAATCGCCCTGGGCCCCTGGGGAAATCGCCCTGGACCCCTGGGGAAATCGCCCTGGGCCCCTGGGGAAATCACCCTGGGCCCCTGGGGAAATCGCCCTGGACCACTGGGGAAATCACCCTGGGCCCCTGGGGAAATCACCCCTGGGGAAATCACCCCTGGGGAAATCGCCCTGGGCCCCTGGGGAAATCACCCCTGGGGAAATCGCCCCTGGGGAAATCGCCCTGGGCCCCTGGGGAAATCACCCCTGGGGAAATCGCCCCTGGGGAAATCGCCCTGGGCCCCTGGGGAAATCACCCTGGGCCCCTGGGGAAATCACCCTGGGCCCCTGGGGAAATCGCCCTGGGCCCCTGGGGAAATCACCCTGGGCCCCTGGGGAAATCACCCCTGGGGAAATCGCCCTGGGCCCCTGGGGAAATCACCCCTGGGGAAATCACCCCTGGGGAAATCGCCCTGGGCCCCTGGGGAAATCACCCCTGGGGAAATCGCCCCTGGGGAAATCGCCCTGGGCCCCTGGGGAAATCACCCCTGGGGAAATCGCCCCTGGGGAAATCGCCCTGGGCCCCTGGGAAAATCACCCCTGGGGAAATCGCCCCTGGGGAAATCGCCCTGGGCCCCTGGGGAAATCACCCCTGGGGAAATCGCCCTGGGCCCCTGGGGAAATCGCCCTGGACCCCTGGGGAAATCACCCTGGGCCCCTGGGGAAATCACCCTGGGCCCCTGGGGAAATCGCCCTGGGCCCCTGGGGAAATCACCCTGGGCCCCTGGGGAAATCACCCCTGGGGATATCGCCCTGGGCCCCTGGGGAAATCACCCCTGGGGAAATCGCCCCTGGGGAAATCGCCCTGGGCCCCTGGGGAAATCACCCCTGGGGAAATCGCCCCTGGGGAAATCGCCCTGGGCCCCTGGGGAAATCACCCCTGGGGAAATCGCCCCTGGGGAAATCGCCCTGGGCCCCTGGGGAAATCGCCCCTGGGGAAATCACCCTGGGCCCCTGGGGAAATCGCCCTGGGCCCCTGGGGAAATCACCCCTGGGGAAATCACCCCTGGGAAAATCGCCCTGGGCCCCTGGGGAAATCACCCCTGGGGAAATCGCCCCCGGGGAAATCGCCCTGGGCCCCTGGGGAAATCGCCCTGGGCCCCTGGGGAAATCACCCTGGGGAAATCGCCCTGGGCCCCTGGGGAAATCACCCTGGGCCCCTGGGGAAATCACCCTGGGGAAATCGCCCTGGGCCCCTGGGGAAATCGCCCTGGACCCCTGGGGAAATCGCCCCCGGGGAAATCGCCCTGGGCCCCTGGGGAAATCGCCCCTGGGGAAATCACCCTGGGCCCCTGGGGAAATCGCCCTGGGCCCCTGGGGAAATCGCCCTGGGCCCCTGGGGAAATCGCCCTGGACCCCTGGGGAAATCGCCCTGGGCCCCTGGGGAAATCGCCCTGGGCTCCTGGGGAAATCGCCCTGGACCCCTGGGGAAATCGCCCTGGGCCCCTGGGGAAATCGCCCGTGGGGAAATCACCCTGGGCCCCTGGGGAAATCACCCTGGGCCCCTGGGGAAATCGCCCCTGGGGAAATCGCCCTGGGCCCCTGGGGAAATCGCCCTGGACCCCTGGGGAAATCGCCCCTGGGGAAATCGCCCTGGGCCCCTGGGGAAATCGCCCTGGACCCCTGGGGAAATCGCCCCTGGGGAAATCGCCCTGGGCCCCTGGGGAAATCGCCCTGGGCCCCTGGGGAAATCGCCCGTGGGGAAATCGCCCTGGGGAAATCGCCCTGCGGGAGCGACGCGTCCAGCGTTTGCTGTCGGTGCACGCTGTGTGAAATGACGATGTGGCCGCCCTTAAAGGGTGTCATGTTATTTTGTTTTTGTCAGCTGACTGCCAGGTCGGCCCGACAGTTACACCCCTGGGTTCGGCCACCCCCCTGGCAGCCCCCACACCCACTCTTGGGCACCAGGCCACTGTCCCGGCCGATACCCTCCCTGGTGGCCCAGTGTTGGACACTGTAGTGGCTGCAGAGTTCGCAGCGGCCTTCCCCTTTAACTGAAGGGGAGCGGTGATGCGATGTGTCAGCGTGGCGCGGCGCGGTGCTGGTGATTGATCGGGCGTCAGACCCGCTGCGAAGGTCCTGCATGCGACCGCAACACCGCACCACGGAGAAAAACAACAAAGTGCTGAATTTCTCCGGTATCTTAAAAAAGCAGAGGCTGCGGCCTGCTTCCGGCAGAGGGCTGTTCCTACCCCTTCATTTCCACATTTCTTTCTAGACTGAAGATTAATTCTCAAACTGCCTTTGGTGGGATTTGAACTATACTGATTATTGGTGCAGGTCGCTGGATTGCTGGTCCCAGTAAGGTGAGCACTGCATTAGCCCACCCCGTGTTCAGAGAGCCCCATATACCATTAGATTGGAGCCAAAGTTGTGTACAGTGAGCAAACACTAACAATGACTGTTTATATTGACAGACACTGTCTGCACGCGACATCGAGCACCACTTTTCCAATAATAGAAGCCTCTTATACCACGAAATGGAGAATGGAACGTTGATTCTGAGTAAGATCGGTCACGCCCTGCTCATCACGATGACGAAAGACACACAGCCCCCAAGCCCAGAGTTCAGTCAGCAGGTTGGGAAGCTGGTGAACAAGCGATCAATTGTTGCCTGGGACATAGTTGCATCAAATGGGATCATTCATGCTATCGACAAGCCGTTGCAAGCGCCTCCGGAACCAGTAAGCTTGCGCACAATTTACTAAACTTTTATCACGGTAACAAGAAAAGCATTTCATGTGCAATTAGAAGTGAAGCTTTATTTTTATTAGCTCCTGGGATGTGGGCGTCGCTGGCCAGGCCGGCATTTATTGCCCATCCCTAATTGCCCCTTGAGAAGGTGGTGGTGAGCCGCCTTCTTGAACCGCTGCAGTCCGTGTGGTGAAGGTGCTCCCACAGTGCTGTTAGGGAGGGAGTTCCAGGATTGTGACCCAGCGACGATGAAGGAACGGCCGATATATTTCCAAGTCAGGATGGTGTGTGACTGGGAGGGGAACGTGGAGGTGGTGGTGTTCTACTACAACAACAGCAACTTGTATTTATACTAAGAACATAAGAAATAGGAGCAGGAGTCGGCCATTCGGCCCCTCGAGCCTGCTCCACCATTCAATACGATCATGGCTGATCTGATCATGGACTCAGCTCTACTTCCCTGCCCGCTCCCCATAACCCTTGACTCCCTTATCGCTCAAAAATCTGTCTATCTCCGCCTTAAATATATTCAATGACCCAACCTCCACAGCTCTCTGGGGCAGAGAATTCCACAGATTCACCACCCTCTGAGAGAAAAAATTCTTCCCCATCTCAGTTTTAAATGGGCGGCCCCTTATTCTGACACCGAGCCGCATAAGTAGAAATGAGCTCAGGTGACCAAAAGCTTGGTCAAAGCAGTGTGTTTTAAGGAACGTCTTGAAGGAGGAGAGACAGGTAGTGAGGCGAAGAGGTTTATGGAGGGAGTTCCAGAGCTTGGGGCCCAGGCAACAGAAGGCACGGCCACCGATGGTGGAGCGATTACAATCAGGGATGCTCAAGAGGGCAGAATTAGAGGAGCGCAGACATCTCGGGGGGTTGTGGGGCTAGAGGAGATTACAGAGATAGGGAGGGGCGAGGGCCATGGAGGGAATTGAAAATAAGGATGAGAATTTTGAAATCGAGGCGTTACTTAACCGGAAGCCAATGTAGGTCGAGCACTGGGGGTGATGGGTGAGCGGGACTTGGGGTGAGTTAGGGCACGGGCAGCTGAGTTTTGGATGACCTCAAGTTTACGTAGGGTAGAATGTGGGAGACCAGCCAGGAATGCGTTGGAATAGTCAAGTCTGGAGGTAACAAAGGCACGGATGAAGGCTTCAGCAGTGGATGAGCTGAGGCAGGGGAGGAGACGGGTGATGTTACGGAGGTGGAAATAGGCGGTTTCGGTTATGCTGTGGATATGTGGCCGGAAGCTCATTTCAGGGCCAAATATGCCACCAAGGTAGCGAACAGTCTGGTTCAGCCTCAGACAGGAGTTGGGGAGAGGGATGGAGTCAGTGCCTAGGGAACGCAGTTTGTGGCGGGAACCGAAAACAATGGCTTCGGTTTTCCCAATATTTAATTGGAGAACATTTCTGCTCATCCAGAACTGGATGCCAGACAAACAGTCTGACAATTAAGATACCAAGAAGGGGTGAAGAGAAGTGGGGGAGGGGTAGAGCTGGGTGTCAGTGTACATGTGGAAAGTGACGCTGTGTTTCCGGATGATGTCGCCGAGGGACAACATGTAGATGAGAAATAGGAGGGGGCCAAGGATAGACCCTTGGGGGACACCAGAGATAACGATGCGGGGGCAGGAAGAGAAGCCATTGCAGGTGATTCTCTGCCTGCGATGAGATGGATAAGAATGGAACCAGGCGAGTGCAGTCTCACCCAGCTGGACCATGGTGGAGAGGCGTTGGAGGAGGATGGAGTGGTTAACCGTGTCAAAGGCTGCAGACAGGTCGAGAAGGTGGCAGAGGTCGTGGGTTTGGGAGGTGCTGCTGAAGAAGCTGTGTCGAGTTGTTCATTCACTAACGTGTCACTTTGCAGTTAAGCACGTGCCGCTATGTAGGACACAAGGCGTCCGGTATACCAGGACTGTCCAAACAACAGCCTATCGAGCTCTGCTGATCCCACCCACAAACCTCTGGCAACTCTGTCCAAGTTGTGCTAATATATCTTCACCAGAGACAGCCACAGGTCCCGGTCAGCATGGGGCTGATTGGGGAACTTCCCCACAGTAACAGGCTGCTGTCAGTGAGAGGGGTTGATGTCACGCACATAACTTGCATTATGGAACCAGCCTTCACTCACCACTCTGCTGGAGAAATAATTCTGCTTTTGTTGGGAAACTTTGCTATAGTTTCAGTCGTGAGATTATTATTTTAGGCAACAAAAGCTGCTGAAACCAGACTATAATATGAATAACAAAAATTGCCGAGAGTGGATCTTTAGAGTGAAGAGAAACAATTCTTCTTTTATCGGGAGGCTCTGTTTCCTGTAGATTCGGTCATGAGGCGATATAAACTAAAGGCTACAATCCTAAAGGGGTGTATGAACAGAGAGACCTGGGGGTATATGGGCACAAATCGCTGAAGGGGGCAGGGCAGGTTGAGAAAACGGTTAAAAAAGCTTACGGGATCCTAGGCTTCATAAATAGAGGCATAGAGTACAATAGCAAGGAAGTTATGCTGAACCTGTATAAAACACTGGACCGGCCTCAACTGGAGTATTGTGTCCAAATCTGGGCCCCACACTGTAGGAAGGCCTTAGAGAGGGAGCAGAGAGATTTACCAGAATGATTCCAGGGATGAGGGACTTAAGTGGTATTGATAGACTGAAGAAGCTGGGGTTGTTCTCCTTATCATAGAATCACAGAAATTTACAGCACAGAAGGAAGCCATTCGGCCCATCGTGTCCGAGCCGGCCGACCAAGAGCTACCCAGCCTAATCCCACTTTCCAGCTCTCGGTCCGTAGCCCTGCAGGTTACGGCACTTCAGGTGCACATCCAAGTACTGTTTAAATGTGGTGAGGGTTTCTGCCTCTACCACCCTTTCAGGCAGTGAGTTCCAGACCCCCACCACCCTCTGGGTGAAAACATTTCCCCTCAAATCCCCTCCCCCCAATTACTTTAAATCTATGCCCCCTCTGCTAAGGGAAACAGGTCCTTCCTATCCACTCTACTTAGGTCCCTCATAATTTTATACACCTCAATAAGGTCTCCCCTCAGCCTCCTCTGTTCCAAGGAAAACAACCCCAGCCTATCCAATCTTCCCTCATAGCTAAAATTCTCCAGTCCAGGCAACATCCTTGTAAATCTCCTCTGTACCCTCTCTCGTGCAATCACATCTTTCCTGTAATGTGGTGACCAGAACTGCACGCAGTACTCCAGCTGTGGCCTAACCAGTGTTTTATACAGTTCAAGCATAACCTCCCTGCTTTTATAGTCTATGCCTCAGCTAATAAAGCTAATAATGACTTCTTAACCACCTTATCCACCTGGCCTGCTACCTTCAGGGATCTGTGGGCCTGCACTCCAAGGTCCCGCTGTTCCTCTACACTTCTCAGTGTCCTACCATTTAATGTGTATTCCCTTGCCTTGTTAGCCCTCCCTAAATGCATTACCTCACACTTCTCTGGATTGAATTCCATTTGCCACTGCTCTGCCCACCTGACCAGTCCATGCTATATTCCTGCAGTCTACAGCTTTCTTCCTCATTATCAATCACACAGCTAATTTTTGAATCATTTGCAAATTTCTTAATCATACTCCCTACATTCAAGTCTGAATCATTGATATATACCACAAAGAGCAAGGGACCCAGTACTGAGCCCTGTGGAACCCCACTGGAAACATCCTTCCAGTCACAAAAACACCCATCAACCATTACCCTTTGCTTCCTACCCCTGAGACAATTCTGGATCCAACTTGCCACTTTGCCCTGGATCCCATGGGTTATTACTTTCGTGACCAGTCTGCCATGTGGGACCTTATCAAAAGCCTTGTTAAAATCCATATACACTACATTGTACGCTCTACCTTCATCAACCCTCCTTGATACCACCTCAAAAAATTCAATCAAGTTAGTCAGACATGACCTTTCCTCAACAAATCCATGCTGACAGTCCTTGGAACAGAAAAGATTGAGGAGATTTGATCGAGGCGTTGAAAATCATGAGGGGTCTGGACAGAGTAGATCGAGAGAGACTGTTCCCATTGGTGGAAGGGTCGAGAACCAGAGGACACAGATTTAAGGCGATTGGCAGAAGAGCCAAAGGCGACATGAGGGGAAATGTTTTTACGCAGCGAGTGGTTAGGATCTGGAATGCGCTGCCTGAGAGGGTGGTGGAGGCAGACTCAATCGAGGCTTTCAAAAGGGAGTTGGACAAATACCTGAAGGAAATACATTGCAAGGCTCCGGGGAAAGGGCGGGGGAGTGGGACTGGCAGAGAGCCGGCACGGGCTCGACGGGCCGAATGGCCTTCCATGCTGTAACCGTTCTAGGATTCTATTCTATGAGGCCCTGATTTTAACTCCAGACGGATTCCCCGCTCAGGCCTGAGGTAAAATTACAGTCGGGTCTCCATGATGTCATCGGGCCGCGACATGCACTGGTAGAGAAGGACCCTGTTGGCTTCGGGCAGGTGTCCTTGCTGCCCGCTCAGGAGGGCAGGTTAAAATTGCAGATGTTGCGATCATGGCAGCTTTCGGACAGGTTAGAGCCTGGGGCGAATTTAACTGCCCGCCCGCCAGGTTTCTACTGAGCGAGTTGGGTTAAAATTGCTCCCAGATAATCACAAGTCCAACTCATTGGCTGGAAAAGCGGTGTCAATATTCACTCCGTATTTCTTATTTGTTGCGTTGGCCTATGTGAATGATATGGGCCTGAATGTGTGGAAAGGCCTTGTTGGTGGATAAATCCTAGATCCCAACGCCGAGTTCGGACAGCATCTGCTGCTACTAATTAATGGGAACAAAGATTTAGGGCTGGAAATTCGTTATAGCCCGGTTAGAGGCGGTGACACCGCCTGGTCGCATCCCGGGCGATGTTTACCGCCTCCAACCGGGATATTCACTATTAGCGACCCAGGAGGCGCTAACCCTGATTCCTGCGCCAGTAACCTAACGCCTAAAGGGGCAGGCCGATGGACGACCTGAAGACTGAGGGCCTTAGCGCACCAATCACGGTGACATAAGTGCACAATAACGAAATGGAAATTCAAAAATCGCAACTTATGGACCCCGCCTGCTCAGCCGTCTCCTTGTTGCCCCGGGAGGTTGGGGAACGCCTGCGTTCCCTATCGCCATTAGCGCCCGGTGTTAGGGCAGGCGAACCTGATGAAGTTTGCAACCACGGCGCTAACAGGGCTTTGCGCGCGCATCTACCTCACCCAGTGGGTGGCGCTAGAGTGCACAGCGCCAACCGTTAGCGTCGCCGGTGAACCGCTACTGATGGTCCAGCAAGCGCTCGGTCGGTAAAAGCTTAGCGGCCAGTTGCCACCATTCTCTGGCACTAACGGTGGCACTAAGCAACCGAATTTCGGCCCCTTAAACTTTATACGTGGTCCCATGGTTCACACCTGAGGAGCCAGCAAAGGAAAAGAGCTTCAAGGCCGAGTTATACAAACAAAATCTTAATTTGTTAAATCCCCATTTTTCTGTCTGTTGACCAGGTGATTCTAGCCAGTCACCTCTCAAGACCAGCGTTGATCTGTGGGTCAGGCAACTGGGAGGGCACAAGTATAAGGCAGTCGATTACACAAAGTGCTCCTTTTGCCTGACCTCCATCCTGCCGCAACCCCCCCACACCCCTCCCCGGACCCCCCCTCCTCTCCACTCCCCCCCCTTTCCCGGACACCCCTACCATCCTCCTCTCCGGACCCCGTCCCACCCTCCCCTCCCCGGAGCCCCCCTCTCCCTCCTCTCTGGATCCACCCCCCCACGCCCCCCTTCCCCGGACCCACCCTCCACCCTCCCCCCCACTCCTCCCCCCCACTCCTCCACGGACCCCCCAATCCCATCCCACTGGAGAGCTTACAGTGTCAGTCAATGCTGGGACTCAGACTGTGTTGACAGCTCTGTGAAGTGAGCATTGTAATCACTTGCAGAATGTGGAACCCATTTTCATCGCCGCACCATCGGTGGCCGTGCCTTCAGCTGCCTGGGCCCCAAGCTCTGGAACTCCCTCCCTAAACCTCTCCCCCTCTCTACCTCTCTACCTCTCTCTCCTCCTTTACGTCGTTCCTTAAAAACCTAACTCTTTGACCAAGCTTTGGGTTGCCTGTCCTAATATCTCTCTATTCATGGCTCGATGTCACATTCTGTTTGATAATGCTCATGGGGAAACATTGCCACCATGTTTAAGGCGCTATGTAACTGCAAGTTGTTGTTGTTGAATCGCGAGTGAAGGTCTAACTCTTTGTCTATCTGTACTAGGTGAAATCTCGCACAGTTCACACTGGAGCTGGAGTGGGAATTTTCTTGGCCTGTACCCTGGGAATAGCTGCGTTGGCAGGAGCTGCCTATTATTACTACAACCACAGAAGGGGACCTTTCAGCTTCCAGTACTTCAAGGTAACACCCCAACTGTGAGGGCACTGATGCACCTTCCCCTCTCTGCTCCTAGAGTCCACATTGACCTCATCATCACATCACCACAATCTATTCTTTTTAAATACTGTTTCAACTGTGACTTGGTTTGAACTATTTATGTGTAGCCAAGACTTCCCTATGACAACTTCATGGCGGACACCCATCGAAAACAAACAGCACAATCTTATTGTTTCTTATCGATAAGGGAGTCAAGGGTCATGGGGAGCAGGTGGGGAAGTGGAGCTGAGTCCAGGATCAGATCAGCCACGATCCCATTGAATGGCGGAGCAGGCTCGAGGGGCCGAATGGCCAACTCCTGCTCCGATTTCTGATGTTTCTTAATCCTGCCATCCCAGCTGGAAGCTTCACCTGCAGGGAGTGTGGGTTGGGGAATTTTGTTGTCTTATTCGTTCATAGGATGTGGGCATCGCTGGCCAGGCCGGCATTTATTGCCAGTCCCTAATTGCCCCTTGAGAAGATGGTGGTGAGCCGCCTTCTTGAACCGCTGCAGTCCGTGTGGTGAAGGTGCTCCCACAGTGCTGTTAGGGAGGGAGTTCCAGGATTGTGACCCAGCGACGATGAAGGAACGGCCGATATATTTCCAAGTCAGGATGGTGTGTGACTGGGAGGGGAACGTGGAGGTGGTGGTGTTCCCATGCGCCTGCTGCCCTTGTCCTTCTAGGGGGTAGAGGTCGTGGGTTTGGGAGGTGCTGCCGAAGAAGCCTTGGCGAGTTGCCGCAGTGCATCTTGTAGATGGTACACACTGCAGCCAGGGGGCGCCGGTGGTGGAGGGAGTGAGTGTTGAAGGTGATGGATGGGGAGCCAATCAAGCGGCTGCTTTGTCCTGGATGGTGTCGAGCTTCTTGAGTGTTGTTGGAGCTGCGCTCATCCAGGCAAGTGGGGAGTGTTCCATCACACTCCTGACTTGTGTCTTGTAGATGGTGTCAGGCGTCTCACGCACGGGACACACCAACCTCTGGCTGATGAGGGCTCTGTTAGATGCAATTAGACTCATTGGGCCGGATGTTCTGGTGCTTTGCGCTCGGAGTTTCGCCCCGGAGCGGTGTGAGAAGCGACGGTGAGGTCTCCAGCGCCCGCCGCGATCCTCGGGTCCGGTTTTGTGTCGGTGCGGAGTACACCGTCGGGGAGAGCTGCACCAGGTGTGCACCGCCTCCGCTGGCAACACCGACAGGAGTTTGGACTTTGGCCCGGTCCATCCGCCCGGAAGTGCGCCCGCAATGCCCCCTGGGACATCAGAGCGGTCCAGCGATCCTGGCGGCGGTAAGGAAGGTAACGTGTCCCAAGGTCAGGGCGAGAGTTTGCTCTTTTAACTCTTTCAGCGATTTGTGTTGTGGTGGCGTGGGGAATGATTTTGTGATTCTCCCCCTCCCCCGGCCTCTCTCAGAGCGCTCCTGGCCCAGAACTTTACTGACCACGCCGCAGGTGGAGAAACTTCCTTACCAAAGCACAGACTATTCCCGGCCGGTAACTTTCCCGCCCCAAAAACAGCAAAGCCCAAAATCCAGCCCAATGATCCTGGTGCTGGGAGGTGTGATTGGGCTGGGCACGGACACGATGGGCCGAATGGCCTGTGTGGTCATTTCTATGATTCTGTGACGTGACCCGAGCATTGAGGGGGCGCACTTACACCTCGTAGCCTGTCGGTGACTCGCCAAGTCTCACGCCGCGATAGAATGGCCAAGGTGTGTTAGGGGATGCAGTGCTCTCCTGTCCGTGTTAACAGCGTAGTGTCCAATGCACTGTCAGCGCCGTCACAGGGAGATATCGCCGGCCTGTGTTACCGTATTTCAGGGGCTTTTCCCTTTACTTTCACAGTCCGATGAAGGAGAAGGTATATCATCGTTTGACGGCTCGACTCCTTCCAGGTTCAGTAACCCGATGTACAACAAGTTCACCTCTTCGACAGACAGTGGCGATGACCCCTTCTCTGTGAGTTATTTACTGACAACGTACACGTGCAAACCTTTGGAATGGAGTTAAAAGTAACCTTGCTTTACCATCTAAAAGGGGTCTTTAAAAGTCTGAAGGGATTTGATCGAATGGATACAGAGAGAATGTTTCCACTTGTGGGGAAGAGTAGAACTAGAGGCCATCAATATAAGATAATCACCCAGAAATCCAATGGGGAATTCAGGAGAAACTTCTTTACCCAGAGAGCGGTGAGAATGTGGAACTCGCTGCCACAGGGAGGGGTTGAGGCGAATAGTATCGATGCATTTAAGGGGAGCTGGACAAGCCAATGGGGGAGAAGGGAATAGAGGGTTATGCTGATAGATTTAGATGGGGAAAGACGGGAGGAGGCTCGAGTGGAGTATAAACACCGGCATGGACTGGTTGGGCCGAATGGACGGTTTCTGTGCCGTTTTTTCCCGTGTAATTCTATGAGTTGCAGGAAACATGCACATTTATAAAAGAAAGACTTGCATTTATATAGCATCTTTCACAACTTCCGACGTCCCAAAGCGCTTTACAACCACTGAAGTACTTTTGAAACATAGTCACTGTTGTAATGTGGGAAACACGGCAGCCAATTTGCGCACAGCAAGCTCCCACAAACAGCAATGTGATAATGACCAGATAATCTGTCATGTATTCAATTATCATTGTAACCCATGTATAAGCTGACCTAAGTTGTACACCTTGAGAACATTGACCACAAGGGGGCGAACTTGTGGGAGACACTCCTAACCTGGACCTTCAGGTATAAAAGGGGAAGCTCCACCCACCTTCATCACTTGAGGTCTTGGTAATAAAGGTAACTGGTCACAGAGTGACCTTCTCTCAAGTATGGGCCTCGTGTGCATTTATACTGTATAGTAAGGACATATCATTAGCGACGAGAAACTTGGGATTTAAACCACGCGAGCATGGCCACTAGCAGCACAGAAGGGAGGTACTGTGTTGGTGATGATTGGGACGATTTTATTGAGCGACGACAGCAAAGTTTTGTCACTAAGGAATGGTTGGGACAGGATTCGGCCGACAAACACAGGGCTCATCTCCTGATGGTTTGTGGATCCAGGGCGTACTCCCTGATGAAGGACCTTCTAGCGCCAGAGAAGCCGGTGGACAAGACGTTCGAAGAGCTCAGTAAGTTGATCGGGGAACACTTTAAACCGGCGAGCAGCATGCACTTGGCGAGACACCGGTTTTACACACACCGGCAGCGAGAAGGGCAAAGCGTTCCAGACTTCGTGGCAGATCTCCGGCGACTGGCGAGACTATGTAAGTTCCCAGATACATGCAGAGCGGAGATGCTGCGAGACTTTTTTATTGAGGGCATCGGGCACGCTGGGGTTTTCAGGAAACTGATTGAGACCAAAGACTTGACCTTGGAAGCGGCGGCTCTGATAGCCCAGACATTTATCTCAGGGGAGGAAGTGACCAGAATGATTTATGACAAAAATCTTGGCTCAAATGTGGCAAATGACCAGGGAGTCAACATTGTTAACACGGCACACAGTTCTCTAGGCAGACAAGGGCAATCGGACATGCCCCAGCATGTAGTCGAACCCAAAGGGGGAATTCAACAGAGGCAATGGCTAGCTGAACGGCAATTCATGCCATCGCAATGGACAATGTGGCCAGTAATGGGGCCATCAACACCTGTTAATGGTGTGCTTAAGGATGGTTACAGAGACAGTCAGAGACGATCGACTGGTAATGGACCTTTTGTTTCCAACAACGGGGCCTCCAGTTCATGCTGGAGGTGTGGAGGCAAACACCCAGCCAGAGCTTGCAGGTATCAGCAATATACCTGCAGAAACTGCAACGTCAGCGGTCACTTGGCACGTATGTGCAGGAAGCCTGCAGCCAGGTTGATGTACATAAGAACATAAGAACATAAGTACAAGGAGGACGGGCCCGATGTAAGCCCTACGAGGCCAAATGAATACTGGGGGAAATCGCTGGAAGCTGAAGTTCAGCGAGTTCATGTGGAGCACATATACAGTTCATACACCAGGACGCCACCGATAATGATGAAAGTGCTCCTCAATGGCATCCAAGTATTAATGGAGCTAGACACGGGGGCCAGCCAGTCCCTGATGAGTATCAAACAGTTTGAAAGGTTGTGGGTGTCCAAGACCAGGAGGACAAAATAATTGCCGATTGACGCACAGCTACGGACATATACAAAGGAGATCATTCCGGTGCTAGGCAGCGCCACGGTAGTCGTGACCCACAAAGATTCGGAGAACAGGTTGCCACTCTGGATTGTCCCGGGGGACGGTCCCGCACTACTGGGGAGGAGTTGGCTTGCTGTCATGAACTGAAAATGGGCGATGTCAATGCAATTTCTTCTGTGGAGCGAGTATCATGCTCACAGGTTCTGGACAAATTTGACTCACTATTTCAACCCGGCATCGGCACTTTCATTGGGGCCAAGGTAGTGATTCACATAAACCCGGACACCAGGCCAGTATACCACAAGGCCAGAGCGGTGCCGTACATGATGCAGGAAAAGATAGAATGCAAATTGGACCGCCTGCTGAGGGAAGACATCATCTCGCCAGTCGAATTCAGTGACTGGGCGAGCTCGATTGTGCCGGTGCTCAAGGCGGATGGGTCGGTCAGGGTATGTGGCGATTACAAGGCCACCATCAATCGGGTGTCACTCCAAGACCAGTACCCGCTACCGAGAGCGGAGGACCTCTTTGCGACGCTATCCGGTGGCAAACTTTTTTCAAAATTGGACCTGACCTCAGCTTACATGACCCAGGAGCTGGCGAGTGAGTCGAAGAAGCTGACCACCATCACGACACACAAGGGGTTGTTTGAGTACAACAGATGTCCGTTCGGGATTCGTTCGGCCACTGCGATCTTTCAGTGAAATATGGAAAGCCTCCTCAAGTCGATTCCAGGGACGGTGGTTTTTCAGGACGACATCCTCATTACGGGTCGCGATACTGAAGAACATCTCCACAACCTGGAGGAGGTGCTACATAGACTGGACCGGGTAGGACTGCGACTGAAAAAGCGAAGTGCGTCTTTCTAGCTCCAGAGGTAGAATTTCTGGGGAGGAGGGTAGCAGCAGACAGGATCAGACCCACTGCGTCCAAAACGGAAGTGATCCAGAGAGCACCCAGACCCCGTAACACGACGGAGCTTCTTCGACTCACTCGCCAGCTCCTGGGTCATGTAAATGAAGGTCAGGTCCAATTTTGAAAAAAGTTTGCCACTGGATAGCGTCGCAAAGAGGTCCTCCGCTCTCGGTAGCGGGTACTGGACTTGGAGTGACACCCGATTGATGGTGGCCTTGTAATCGCCACATATCCTGGCTGACCCATCCACCTTGAGCACCGGCACAATCGGGCTCGCCCAATCACTGAATTCGACTGGCGAGATGATGCCTTACCTCAGCAGGCGGTCCAATTTGCATTCTATCTTTTCCCGTAACACGACGGAGCTGCATTCATTCCTGGGGCTCCTGACTATTTTGGTAACTTTCTTCCCAAATTGAGCATGCTGTTAGAGCCGCTACACGTGCTCCTACGCAAAGGTCGCGATTTGTTCTGGGGGGACAGCCAGGAAAGGGCTTTTGATAGAGCACGCAATTTGTTATGCTCCAACAAACTGTTGTATGACCCGTGCAAGAAACTTGTGTTAACATGCGATGCGTCGTCCTATGGGGTCGGGTGTGTGTTGCAGCATGTCAGTTGTCAAGGGTCAGTTACAGCCGATAGCTTATGCCTCCAGAAGTCTGTCCCAGGCAGAAAGGGGCTACGGGATGGTAGAAAAGAAGGCGCTAGCATGTGTATATGCAGTAAAAAAAAATGCACCAGTACCTGTTTGGCAGGAAATTTAAGCGGAGACAGATCACAAACCCCTAACGTCCCTAACGACAACAAGGCCATAAATGCGAATGCATCGGCCCGCATACAGAGGTGGGCACTCACGTTAGCCGCCTATGACTACACAATTCGGCACAGACCGGGCACTGAAAACTGCGCCGATGCACTCAGCAGGCTCCCACTAGCCACCACCGAGGGGGCAACTGAGCATGATGCTGAGATGGTCATGGCTGTTGAAGCATTTGAAAGCGAAGGCTCACCTGTGACAGCCCGTAAGATTAAAGTCTGGACAAATAGAGACCCGCTACTGTCTTTAGTCAAGAAATGTGTCCTGAATGGGGACTGGGCAGCCACGTACGGGGCATGTCCTGAGGAATTTAAACCATTTCATAAGTGCAAGGATGAACTCTCGATTCAGGCCGATTGACTACGGTGGGGAAACCGAGTAGTCATGCCCCAGAGAGGCAGAGAGGTGTTTATCAGAGAACTTCACAATGAGCACCCGGGCATTGTCATGATGAAGGCAATTGCCAGTTCACACGTTTGGTGGCCAGGGATAGATGCAGACCTGGAACTTTGTGTTCGCAGGTGCAACACGTGTGCTCAGCTGGGCAACGCACCCAGGGAAGCCCCCCTTAGCCCTTGGCCATGGCCCGCCAAGCCATGGTCACGCATCCATGTGGATTACGCAGGTCCTTTCATGGGAAAAATGTTTTTGGTTGTAGTAGACGCCTACTCCAAATGGATTGAGTGTGCCATTTTAAATTCAAACTCATCCTCTGCCACGGTAGAAAGTCTACGGGCAATGTTCGCTGCCCACGGTCTACCGAATGTCTTGGTCAGCGACAATGGCCCGTGCTTCACAAGCACTGAATTCCAGGACTTCATGGCAGGCAATGGAATTAACCATGTTAGAACGGCACCGTTCAAGCCGGCCTCAAATGGCCAGGCAGAACGAGCAGTGCAGATAATCAAACAGAGGATGCTCAGAATCCAAGGGGGTTCCCTACAAAGCCGCTTATCACGCCTCCTGTTGGCCTATAGATCCCAACCACACTCGCTCACAGGGGTTCCACCCGCAGAGCTGCTAATGAAAAGGACGCTCAAAACCAGGTTATCCCTTATACACCCCACCATGAAAGAAATTGTTGAGAGCAGGCGTCAGTCACAATGTGACTACCATGACAGGAATGCGAGGGCGCGATGTATTGATGTCAATGATCCTGTTTTTGTCCTTAATTACGCTGCAGGACCCAAATGGCTTGCAGGCACTGTGGTTGCCAAAGAGGGGAATAGGGTTTTGCTAGTTAAACTTACCAATGGACAAATCTGCCGCAAACACGTGGATCAAACTAAAAGGAGGTTCAGCAACCCCATAGAAGAAGCAGAGGAAGAACACGATGTAGAGTTCACTCCACCACAGGTGACCGAACACCGGAACCAAAGGGAGGAGAGCCCAGTCACTGTGGGCAGTCCGGACAGGCCTGAGGCACCGCAAACAGCAGACACTCAGGCCAGCACCCAACAACCGGAGCCCCAACTCAGGCGTTCTACAAGAGAGCGTAAACCACCAGAGAGACTCAACCTGTGATCCCAATAAGACTTTGGGAGGGAGGTGATGTCATGTATTCAACCAGCATTGTAACCCATGTATAAGCTGACCTAGGTTGTACACCTTGAGAACACTGACCACAAGGCGGGGGGACTTGTGGGAGACACTCTTAACCTGGAGATTCAGGTATAAAAGGGGAAGCTCCACCCACCTTCATCACTTGAAGTCTTGGTAATAAAGGTAACTGGTCACAGAGTGACCTTCTCTCAAGTATGGGCCTCGTGTGCATTTATACTGTATAGTAAGGACATATCATAATCTGTTTTAGTGATGTTGATTGAGGAATAAATATTGGCCGCAGGACACTGGGGAGAACTCCCCTGCTCTTCTTCGAAATATTGCCATGGGATCTTTTACATCCACCCGAGAGGGTAGACGGAGCAGACTGTTGATAATTGATCAGCCAGTGGCTTATTGATCAGATGTAGTTCTTCTCACTTGGCTCTCAGTCAGTGCCCTAATGGCTAGGTTGGTCAGGCAGCAGATACCAGTGCTATGTGTAGTTTTAGCAGTACTCTGCCCACACCTGGGGATCTCAGAGACCTTGGTTTTCCCAACCTGCTCCCAGGCCCTCGGTGAGTTGGGTGTATCTGGGTTTCTAGCTGACTTGCTTCCACACTAACATAACAGCCCCAATACAAGTGCAGACCGCGGTCAAGCAAGGCCGTGTCATCGCGCTATCGCTCTTCTCAGCCTTTCTCGCTCAATGCTTTGTCTACCCTCCAACAAGCTCCCCGCTGGAGTGGAGCTAACCTACCGGACAAACGGGAAACTGTTCAACCTCCGTCGCCTCCAGTCGAGTGCCAAGGTTGTCCCGAACTCTGTCATTGAATTACCGTACGCAGACGACGCTTGTGTTTACGCACTCTCAGATGCCGAACTCCAAACCTTCATCGAAACCTTTGCTGAAGCATACGAGAGTATGAGCCTCACATTAAACATCAGCTAGACAAAGGTCCTCTACCAAGCTGCCCCCGCCTCACAGCACTGCCCCCCGATCAGCAAAATCCACGAGTGGGGTAATATGACTAGCATTAGCCGCAGGTACTTTGGGCTGGGTCCCGCCGTGACGGTGTGACCGCCTGAGTGCTAATTTTAGCACCGGGTGTCAGGCGCAGCCTCAAAGTCCTAAAGTCAGTTTTAACGCCCAAAGTTGAGCGAGCAGCGCTAAAAGGTGGCGTTGCACACGCATCCTTGGCGGGAGCTCAGGGGGGGGTGACTGAGTTTCCCCACGGGAGACTGCCGCCTTGCCAGAAAAAAAACAGGAAGAAAGAAAAAGAACAAAACCTTCTGCGATCCACACACACACTTCCCCACTCTTACAACTGATAAAAACACACGGGGATAAATAAAGAGAAAAACCCACCCTCCTTTCTGGGCGATACGGCCTGAGATCCGCTCGTTACAACAGCTTTTTCCGGGCTGTACGCCCGAATGTTTGTGCGGACAAAGCTAATGTCGCGACAGAGGCGTCAAAGCGGCGCTGCAAGCTGGATGATGTCACCACGCACTGCACGCTGGATGATGTCACCACGCGCTGCACGCTGGATGATGTCACCACGCGCTGCACGCTGGATGATGTCACCACGCGCTGCACGCTGGATGATGTCACCACGCGCTGCACGCTGGATGATGTCACCACGCGGGTGGCGTTAGCTGGCTCAGCGTTGCCTCTTGGCGCCTCTGCCAAAGAGCCGGCTTCATCTCGGGCGAGGTGTCAACGCCGTTTACCGACGACGGTCGACCTTTGCCGCCGGTTACGCGTGCAGTAACGCCAGCATACACAGCCCGATTCCAAGCCCTTGGCCTTTCCCAGGGACCACCATTAATAGGTTGCTCCTTCTCACAGATCGGGGAAGCATTGTTGGACCCGATAGGTTTTTCTGATGACTATTTTGTGTATGATATGCATGTTAAAATTGAGAGTGTGTATTGCATGGGATAAATGGTTGTCTGCCCTCTCACTTACCTATCCTAACCCTGCCTCTAATAACTAAAACAAAAGTCAGTTAAGTGTCTATGGACAGTGGCTGCTCCTGTGATGGACCCGTTGCTGAGTGTGGAACGGAGCCATACCGCCCCGGCAGGGCCCAGGCGCGATCCACGGTGTCCAGAGCAGGCCAATCTGAGGCAGCTTAGGCTTTAGGGACCATGGAATTGGCCTCATCGGCCTTCGGTTGAGAAGAGCAGAATCAGCCTGAGAGTGGTGGGAAGTGCGTGTGTGGTGATGTGTAGTAAGGATGGAGTCCGCTCACTCTTTGTGGTCACTTGGGCTGCTGGTAGTCAGACTATAGACCAAGTTAGGTACTCGAGGGCTACTGCTGGAACTCTCTCCCAGGTGAAGAGGGTGAAAAATTTGGCTAAGGAAACAAAGTTCACAAACTACGTAAGTGATGCAAGAGTACCTTACAACAGTGACAACACTTCAAAAGTACTTCCAAGGCTGTAAAAGCACTTCGGGAAGTCCGGAGGATGGGAAAGGCTCTATATAAAGACAGATGTAAAGGGCTAGATTTTCCGTAGCGCCCTTTTGAAAAGTAGAAATAGTAGCGGCAGGCGCTAATCGTCTCCTGCCGGGAATTTCTCTCAACGCTAAAGTCCGAGAGCGTGTCGGAGCGACAGTGCGCTGAACAATATGAACGTAAGAAATAGGAGCAGGAGTAGGCCATTTTGCCCCTCGAGCCTGCTCCGTCATTTAATACGATCATGCACTCAGCTCCACTTCCTTGCACTAGGTGTGGCCTCACCAATACCCTGCACAGTTGTAGCAGGACTTCCCTGCTTTTATACTCTATCCCCCTTGCAGTAAAGGCCAACATTCCATTTGTCTTCCTGATTACTTGCTGTTCTATAATCCTTATTCCCTTATCGCTCAGAAATCTGTCAATCTCCACCTTAAATATATTCAATGTCCCAGCCTCCACAACTCTCTGGGGCAGAGAATTCCACAGATTTACAACCCTCTGAGAAGAAAAAATTCTCCTCATCTCAGTTTTAAATGGGCGGCCCCTTATTCTGAGACTATGTCCCCTAGTTTTAGTTTCCCCTATGAGTGGAAATATCCTCCCTGCATCCACCTTGTCGAGCCCCCTCAGTATCTTATATGTTTCGATAAGATCACCTCTCATTCTTCTGAACTCCAATGAGTATAAGCCCAACTGACTCAACCTATCTTCATAAGTCAATCCCCTCATCTCCAGAATCAACCGAGTGAACCTTCTCTGAACAGCCTCCAATGCAAGTATATCCTTCCTTAAATATGGAGATCAAAACTGTACGCAGTACTCCAGGTGTGGCCTCACCAATACCCTGTACAGATGTAACAAGACTTCTCTGCTTTTATACTCTATCCCCCTTGCAATAAAGGCCAACATTCCATTTGCCTTCCTGATCACTTGCTGTACCTGTATACTTATGTTTTGTGTTTCATGCACAAGGCCCCCAGGTCCCTCTGTACTGCAGCACTTTGCAATTTTTCTCCATTTAAATTATAATTTGCTTTTCTATTTTTGCTGCCAAAGTGGATAACCTCACATTTTCCCACATTATACTCCATCAGTTAAATGTTTGCCCACTCACTGAGCCTGCCCATATCCCTTTGCAGATTTATTCTGTCCTCAGTTTGCTCTCCCACCCAATGTGGAGTGCATTGCTAACGGCATCGGAGGCTGCTGAGCGGGACGGGCCGATGACGGTGCACAACATACTGTCGACGGTTCTGCGTTGCCAGGCGACCTGCGCGACTGCGATTACGGCCCCCAACACTCTCAGAGAGCGGAGGCTGGGTCATCAGCAGGCACCAGACTGCTGCAAATAACAAAGGTCGGCCGACCTGAGAAGCATTCCCTTTAATTACCGCTACAAGTGTCCAGCCGAGGTGAGAACACCTCCTCTTCCCGCCGTTGATCACTCCTGGCGATACAGCAGGGGACGGGGGGCAATTTCACACCCGGGGCGGTAACGGGGCACTGTGCACTTTATAACGGTACGGTCTGCGAGGCCCAGGCGGTGAGTGTTAGCGCCAGCGCTAAACCGGCTCCGAAGTTCGCGGACGTTGCTGAATTCGTCGCGCCCAGTCGTTAACCCCTTAGTGCCCCATTAGCAACCCCCCAGACGCTAACAGGAGGCACTAAGCAGCCTAATTTCTCCCGCAAAAACTTTAAACAGTTCTGAAACATGGCTATTACTGACTGGGACATGGCAGCCTTTGCTATGTGACAGGCAAAGAGTTTTTGAAAGGTCTGTCCTACTGATACTCTCTTGCTCAGGAACAAGCTCTTTTTGTCCAACTATTCCCATTGCAGTAGAGAAAGGCTTTGTTAAAAAACAATTCTGAAGTCTGAAGAGTTTTGATCGAGTGATTCGGGAAAGACTTTCCTCTGGTTGGCGAGTCAGTGATAAGCAGTCATCAACTTTCACCCGAGAGTGAGGAGAGAGGTCCGGAGGAATTTCTGGACGCAGAGGGTTGTTGGGACATTGTCACTGGGAATGGTTTGTGAAGGGACCATTGCCATTGAGGGAAAATGGGATGAACATTTGAAGCAGTGAGATTAGTCAGATTGCTACAGCAAGGAGTGCCACACAGGGGTTAACTACTCTGGTTCTATGGCAGTAGGCTTAGCTTAAGAAGGAACCAAGTGTTTCGGTGCTAAGGACAGAAAAAACGAAGTACATTTCGGCATAATATCTGCCCAAGTGCGGTCCAGGAAATTCCAGCCCTTCAGCGATATGATGATCTCAGTTTTTGCCAATCTAGTTACACAAGCTTCCGTACCGTCATAAGATGTGAAGTATGTCGCCCTCTAGTGTACAGTACAGTGCAGAAACCAATTGGTCCGTGCCGGTGCTCCACACGGGCCTCCTCCCACCCTAACCCCTCCCACCGTAACCCTATCCCCTCCCACCGTAACCCTATCCCCTCCCACCGTAACCCTACCTCCTCTCACCCTACCTCCTCCTCCCAACGTAACCCTATCCCCTCCCACCCTACCTCCTCCTCCCACCGTAACCCTACCCCCTCCCACCCTATCAGCACAACCCTCTGTTCATTTCTCCCTCACATGTTTATCTTGCTTCCGCTTAAATGTATTTATTCTATTCGCCTCGAGCCCTCCCTGTGGCAGCGAGTTCCACATTCTCACCGCTCTCTGGGTAAAGACATTTCTCCTGAATTCCCTGTTGGGTTTCTGGGTGACTGTCTGATATTGGTGGCCTCTAGTTCTGGTCTCGCCCACAAGTGGAAACACCTTCTCTACGTCTACTCTATCGAACCCCTTCCTAATTTTAAAGAGCTCTATTATGTCACCCCTCGCCTTCGCTTTTCAGTCCTTCCTGCTAGTTATAACCTCTCAAGTGAAGACAGAAAAATGATTGAGAACTTTGTAGCTTGCATTGATTGGACAATTTCAGTCGCCTTTTTAACAAGAACCCCCCCAAGAGAGCCGAGAGGGAAGAGTTTAACGTCTCATTCGGAAGTCTGCGCCTCCACTGTACTGAACTGACGTGTCGGCCTGGATTATGGGCTCGAGTCTCTAACGTGACCTCCTGACTCAGATGCGAGAGTGCTGCCCACGGCCATCGCCTGTTACAGTACAGGAACCAGCAAGGCCAAAGGGCACCTGTGAAGCGAGGGCTCCTGGCTCAGTTGGTAAACTACTTCTCGTCATAGAGTCATTGAACAGTACAGCACAGGAGGCCATTCGGTCCATCGAGCCTGTGCTTTCAAAGAGCAATGCACCCTTCCCCATTCCCCCCTCGTTCCCCACATCCCGCCAATTTATTTTATTTACCCAATCCCCTTTGAAGGCGACTATTGAATCTGCCTCCACCACCCTATCGGACAGTGCATTCCAAATCCTACCCAGCTGTTCCTCATGTCGCCTGTTCGCCTTAAATCTGCGCCCTCTGGTTACTGACCCATCAGCCACTGGAAACCGTTTCTCTTTATTTGCTTGATCTAAACCCTCCGTGATGGTAAATCAGTTTAGTAATTGCCCCTTTTAATTTTCCACAGGATGAACAGAAGCTGGCAACAAATAAAGTTCATGAACAATAACACCGGCACCATCCTGTGCACATACAGGTACCACAGATCCCCAGCAGGGAAGATTTGGTGGCCATTGTGAATTATCTGGACTGCAGCATTACAGACGATCCTCGATGAACTTTGGGACCACCGGAGATTGAAGAACCAGCGAGCCTTCCGAGGCTGGATTGACGGATTAAATCTATATTTTACATACTGTAGTCTTTCATAAATGCCAACCAAATGAGCTGGGAGTTGTGCCTGTCAGATTGTAATATTTAGATGACTCTTTAGTAGACTAAAATCAAAAGTATTCAACGGAAAAATGTTTATAAGCTGATGCTAGTAAGAAACCGGTGAAAAATATTGTCTAAAAAATATGACTTTTTTTTTTGATTTTGAATTAAAAGCCTCAGATGTACCTTTAAACAAGGGTATTTATTTCCCCTCCATTTAGAAATAGTTTTAGCAGGACATGAAGGCTCTCCTATCTCCTCCACCTTGTGATATTTGACCCTGAAATGATCTTCCGACCACATATCCACAGCATAACTAAGACCACCTATTTCCACCTCCGTAACAGCGCCCTTGCCTCAGCTCATCCGCTGCTGAAACCCTCATCCGTGCCTTTATTACCTCCAGACTTGACTATTCCAACACACTCCTGGCCGGCCTCCTACATTCTACCCTACGTAAACTAGAGGTGATCCAAAACATGGCAGCCCGTGTCCTAACTCACAACAAGTCCCGCTCACCCATCACCCCCTGTGCTCGCTGACCTACATTGGCTCCCGGTTAAGCAACGCCTCGATTTCAAAATTCTCATCCTTGTTTACAAATCTCTCCATGGTCTCGCCCCTCCCTATCTCTGTAACCTCCTCCAGCCCCACAACCCCCCCACCACCCAGAGATGTCTGCGCTCCTCTAATTCTGTCCTCTTGAGCATCCATGATTATGTTCGCTCAACCATCCGTGCCTTATGTTGCCTGGGCCCCAAGCTCTGGAACTCCCTGCCTAAACCTCTCCACCTCTCTACCTCTCTACCTCGCTCTCCTCCTTCAAGACGCTCCTTAAAACCTATCTCTTTGACCAAGCACCTGCCCTAATTTCCCCTTATGTAGCTCGGTGTCAAATATTTTGTCTCATAATACTCCTGTGAAGCACCTTGAGACATTAGGTTAAAGGCACTATATAAATACAAGTCGTTGTTGTAATGTCAACCATCCCGGAATGTTCTGGAACTAAACATTAATCTCCCAGACACTGAGCGACCCACGAGAAAAATCCTCGGGGCAATAGTGCGTTTTTATTTTCACGTTCTTCGAACAGTTCTGTTTACGAGAATGATTGAAATATTGGAGATGGCACAAAACAAGGCTGACAAGTCAAGAATCGTCCAATTGGATAACTCACTTTTCGATTGGTTCCAGAGGAGGTGGATTGTGAGGATTGACGTGTCAGGTGACCAATGGCAAGAGCAGGGGTGGTTGTGGGCGGGAGGTCATGTGATGCAACCTCCAGGAATACATCCAAGCAGTGTTGGCAACCCCACCCCCAAACCAGGAGGGCAAATGGACTATCCAGAGATTGCTCTGTAAATCATAACCGAAGCTGGTCACTGCAGAATCTGCTGGGAGTATTCACTTTGCACTGGAATTGTTACTGAACAGGTTTTCCTTTTAAGTATTGTTTGTTGCTGGGAGGTGGGGAAGAGTGAACACGACATGTTCAACTGAAGGGAGACTGGCCAAGGTCAAACAAAGCGTTGCAATTCTCCTTCTAGAGTAAAACAGACGGACAGCTGCAGTGAGAATGTTGGACGGGATACAAAGTGCAGTTAGTTCATGAAGGCCACAAGCAGCAAAAATAAATCTCCTCTCAAAGCATCTTTTGAGGGCTCCGTTTCCATTGGACCTTGCAGACTTGGGGGGGGGGGGGGGGAAGTTCAGCGTGTTAGCGACCCCAGTCCGCACCCGGCGGGGGCGTTAACGGGGGCACTCAGGTATTAGTGCCACGGCGGGGTGAATTACCCGGCCCCGTACCACAGCGATGACCGTTAGCGCCTCTGCACCGTTCGCCAGCCCGATGGTGATGTCGGAGTGTGCAACGCTCGCTGGTGCCCGATCTGCAAACTTCAGTAACCCCCCCCCCCGGCCTTACACCGGCAGTGCCCGGGAGCGGAGGTGTCAACCAACCGGCTGGTGAAGGTCATTGATGTGTGCCGGAGATCTCGGGGTGTATCTGCAGCCAGACAAATGCTGTTTGGTCCCCGGAGTGTCGCAGGCCGTCAAAGGCCTTTGCATTTCATCCCACAGCATATCGGCATTCTACATGCCCCAACTCACTGGGGGCGGGGGTGCAGACTCCAGTGACCCTCCCCTTTAATGGCGGAAGGCTCCTTTGCCAATGCTCAGTCCCGATTACACAACACCCCATATTCGTTATCGCTTGGAGCCTAACACCACGCACCTACACCATTATCGCCTGAGTTAGCACTCCCCTGCATTCTTTGCACGCACAGGCATCTTCCACCCTTCAACATGTAGTTCGGGATCCAGAATATTAGGTCCTTCACTGAAACACCTGTGAACTCATCCCTTTTCGGCATGGAAGCAAGTCACCCTCGCTTCAAGGGACTGCCTATGATGATGATTCTTTGAGCACAGGGACTGAATGTACCGATCAGCAAGATTGATTAGCACGTGGCACTAAACTTCCAACTTCCCAAAAGGTCGCGCCCAATCAGAGCGATACCGAAATTCTAGCCCTCGAGTCTCCCAGCGGTATGTTACAAACTATTAATAAATGGTTAAAGTTGATTTTAAAAGTTATTGAAGTTCTCTCCAATGTTCTGGTCCTCATACATTTCCTTTATTATTGGCACAGCAAACAGAAAAAAAACTTCAAATACATTGTAAAAACGTACATCACTGGGACAGGCAGCAAACTACAAATAACAGGATTCCTTTCTGTAGCATGACAGGAGCACATTGAACCTGCACTTGTTCACATGCATTTGAATCAGTGCAGCCTTTCACTGCAACGTGAAGTGCAGAGAAACACAGAAAAAAAAACATGTTGTAATTATCTGCAACTTATCTTGTTGGTGCAGAGAAAAATAAATAAACAAGGAATACAAAGTGCGGGTACAGCAGCATAGTGGTTATGTTACTGGACCAGTAATCCCGAGACCTGGACTAATGATCCGGCCGACACAAGTTCAAATCCCACCCCGGCAGCTGGGGAATTTAAATTCAGTTAATTAAATAAATCTGGACTAAAAAGCTCGTGTCAGTAACGGTGACCATGAAACTACCGGATTGTCGTAAAAACCCAACTGGGTCACTAATGCCCTTTATGGAAGGAAATCTGCCGTCCTTACCCGGTGTGACCTATATGTGACTCCAGACCCACAGACTCTTAACTGCCCTCTGAAATGGCAAAGCACCACTTCCTCGAGGGCAATAAATGCCGGCCTTGCCAGCAACGTCCACATCCTATGAGCAAATAAAAAAAAATGTCATTGCATAACATTTAAAGAGATATTTCACAATTCTCAAGAAAAATGTATTCCAGTGAGGAGGAAAGGGTGTAAGAGAAAAGATAGTCATCCGTGGCTAACTAAAGAAATAAAGGACGGTATCCAATTAAAAACAAGTGCATACAAAGTGGCCAAAACTAGTGGGAGGACAGAAGATTGGGAAGCTTTTAAAAGCCAGCAAAGAACTAAAAAAAATAAATAAGAAAGGGAAGATAGATTATGAAAGTAAACTAGCACAAAATATAAAATCAGATAGCAAGAGTTTCTATAGGTATATAAAAAGGAAAAGGGTGGCTAAAGTAAATGTTGGTCCCTTAGAGGACGAGACCGGGGAATTAGTAATGGGGAACATGGAGATGGCGGAAACTCTGAACAAATATTTTGTATCAGTTTTTATGGTAGAGGACACTAACAATATTCCAACAGTGGATAGTCAAGGGGCTATGAGGGGGGAGGAACTTAACACAATCACAATCACTAAGGAGGTGGTACTCAGTAAGATAATGGGACTAAAGGCAGATAAATCCCCTGGACCTGACGGCTTGCATCCTAGGGTCTTAAGAGAAGTAGCGACAGGGATTGTGGATGCACTGGTTGTAATTTAGCAAAATTCCCTGGATTCTGGGGAAGTCCCAGCAGATTGGAAAACTGAATATGTAACGTCTCTATTTAAAAAAGGAGGCAGACAAAAAGCAGGAAACTATAGACCAGTTAGCCTAACATCTGTGGTTGGGAAAATGTTGGAGTCCATTATTAAAGAAGCAGTAGTGGGACATTTGGAAAAGCAAAATTAGGTCAGACAGAGTTAGCATGGATTTATGAAGGGGAAGTCATGTTTGACAAATTTGCTGGAGTTCTTTGAGGATGTAACAAGCAGGATGGATAAAGGGGAACCAGTGGATGTGGTGTATTTGGACTTCCAGAAGGCATTTGACAAGGTGCGACATAAAAGGTTACTGCACAAGATAAAAGTTCACGGAGTTGGGAGCAATTTATTAGCGTGAATAGAGGATTGGCTAACTAACAGAGAACAGAAAGTTGGGATAAATAGTTCATTCTCTGGTTGGCAACCAGTAACTAGTGGGGTGCTGCAGGGATCAGTGCCGGGACCCCAACTATTTACAATCTATATTAACGACTTGGAAGAAGGGACTGAGTGTAACGTAGCCAAGTTTACTGACGATACAAAGATGGGAGGAAAAGCAATGTGTGAGGACACAAAAAATCTGAAAAAGGACATAGACAGGCTAAGTGAGTGGGCAAAAATTTGGCAGATGGAACATAATGTTGCAAAGTGTGAGGTCATGCACTTTGGCAGAAAAAAAATCAAAGAGCAAGATATTATTTAAATGGAGAAAGATTGCAAAGTGCCGCAGTACAGCGGGACCTGGGGGTACTTGTGCATCAAACACAAAAGGATAGTACATGATCAGGAAGACCAATGGTATCTTGGCCTTTATTGCAAAGTTTAAAAGCAGGGAAGTCTTACTACAGCTATACAGGGTATTGGTGAGGCCACACCTGGAATACTGCGTGCAGTTTTGGTTTCCATATTTACGAAAGAATATACTTGCTTTGGAGGCAGTTCAGAGAAGGTTCACTCGGTTGATTTGGAGATGAGGGGGTTGACTTATGAGGAAAGGTTGAGTAGGTTGGGCCTCTACTCATTGGAATTCAGAAGAATGAGAGGTGATCTTATCGAAACGTATAAGATTATGAGGGGGCTTGACAAGGTGGATGCAGAGAGGATGTTTCCACTGATGGAGACTAGAACTAGAGGGCATGATCTTAGAATAAGGGGCCGCCCATTTAAAACAGATGAGGAGAAATTTCTTCTCTCAGAGGGTTGTAAATCTGTGGAATTCTCTGCCTCAGAGAGCTGTGGAAGCTGGGACATTGAATAAATTTAAGACAGAAACAGACAGTTTCTTAAACGATAAGGGGATAAGGGGTTATGGGGAGCAGGCAGGGAAGTGGGGCTGAGTCCATGATCAGGTCAGCCATGATCTTATTAAATGGCGGAGCAGGCTCGAGGGGCCGTATGGCCGACTCCTGCTCCTATTTCTTATGTTCTTATAACCTCTGCTTCAACAAAAATTCCAAGTCCCTTTCGTAACAAAAATAGAATGTGCAGCTTCTCACACATTACACAGGTTGCATTCCCTGCTCTTCATCTCAAATTATCTAAATACAATTTTTTCCCCGTAAAGTACACCGATAGGAACAGGAGGAGGCTATTCAGCCCCTTGAGCCTGTTCCGCCATTCGATGAGATCATGGCTGATCTGCGACCTAACTCCATAAACCCGACTTTGGCCCATAATCCCTTAATACCTTTGGTTAACAGAAATTTATCAATCTCAGATTTAAAATTAACGATTGACCTAGCATCAATTGCCGTTTGTGGGAGAGAGTTCCAAACTTCCAGCACCCTCTGTGTCGAAGTGTTTCCTAATTTCATTCCTGAAAGGCCTGGCTCTCATTTTTAGATTCTGCCCCTAGTCCTAGACTCCCCAACCAGCAGGAACAGTGTCTCTCGATCCACACTCTCTGTTCCCTCAATATCCTGAAAACTTCCATCAACTCACCCGCAAACTGTCTAAATTCCAGGGAATATAACCCTGGTTTATGTCACCCGTCCTTGTAACTTAACCTTTGGAGTCCGGGTATCATTCTGGTAAACCCATGCTGCACTCCCTCCAAGACCAATATATCCTTCCTAAGGTGTGTTTCCCAGAACTGCTCACAGTGCTCCAGGTGTGGGCCCAGAACTGCTCAGTGCTCCAGGTGTGGGCCAAGAACTGCTCACAGTGCTTCAGGTGTGGGCCCAGAACTGCTCACAGTGCTTCAGGTGTGGGCCCAGAACTGCTCACAGTGCTCCAGGTGTGGGCCCAGAACTGCTCAGTGCTCCAGGTGTGGACCCAGAACTGCTCAGTGCTCCAGGTGTGGGCCCAGAACTGCTCATAGTGCTCCAGGTGTGGGCCCAGAACTGCTCATAGTGCTCCAGGTGTGGGCTAACCAGGACTCTGTACAGCTACAGCATAACTTCTACCCCTTTGTATTCTAGTCCTCTAGGTATAAAGGCCAGCATTCCATCAGCCTTTTTGATTATTTTCTGTACCTGTCCATGACACTTTAATGATCTATGTAACTGGACCCCCCCCCCCCCGAGTCTATTTGGCCGTCTAGTTGCTAGCTTGTCACCATTTAGAAAATACCCTGTTTTAGCCTTTTTGGGTTCAAAGTGGATGACCTCACATTTGCCTACATTGAAATCAATTTGCCCATTCGCTTAATCTATTAATATATCTTACGGATGTTTAGCATAAGGCCCATGCTTTTGTACACCTCAGTACTGACACCTGGGAGTCCCTGGCTAAAGTGGAGGAAGTGCACTTGGTGCACCTCGAGTCTCGTCGCCGAGAGCGTGCAGAAACCAAGCGCAGGCAGCGGTAAGAGCATGCGGCAAACCTGTCCCACCCTCCCCTTCCCTCAATGACTACTTGTCCCACCTGTGACAGGGACTGTGGTTCCAGAATTGGACTGTTCAGCCATCTAAGGACTCATATTAAGAATGGAAGCAAATCTTCCTCGTTTCCAAGGGACTGCCTATAATGATGATCAGGAGTGAAATTAGGAAACACTTCTACACGCAAAGGGTGTAGAAGTTTGGAACTCTCTTCCGCAAACGGCAATTATGTTAGGTCAATTGGTAATTTTAAATCTGAGATTGATAGCTTTCTGTTAACCACAGGTATTAAGGGATATGGGGCAAAGGCAGTAATATGGAGTTAGGTCATCATCTAAGTTGTTAATAAATATGGTGAATAGTTGAGGCCCCAACACAGCTCCCCGCGGTACTCCACCGGTCACATGCTGCCAATTTGAGTACCTACCCATTATCCCTACTCTCTGTCTCCTGGCCCTCAGCCAACTTCCTAATCAGGTCAATAATTTGCCATCAGTTCCATGGGCTTCAACTTAAGCCAACAGTCTCCCATGAGGGAATTTATCAAATGCTTTCTGGAAGTCCATATAAATAACATCCATAGACATTCCCCTGTCCACTATTTTAGACACCTTTTCTAAACGTTTTAGTCACCGATACCATTACAAAACTTTTGGCGACCCATAATGAAAAATGTCAAAGGGTTTTAGTGTTGCATATTTTGATTTTCATCCCATAATTTAGAAAACGCACAATTAGAATTCCATAAAAATGTAGTCAGTTAAGATCAACCTTGACCAAGTGCATGTCATCTGAGCAGCAAAATATTGAGTAGAATCCGAGAATGATAGAAATTTACAGCATGGAAGGAGGCCATTCGGTCCATCGTGTCTGCACCGGCCGTCCAAGAGCTACCCAGCCTAATCCCATTTTCCAGCTCTAGGTCCGTAGCCCTGTAGGTTACGGCACTTCAGGTGCACATCAAAGTACTTTTTAAATGTGGTGAGGGTTTCTGCCTCTACCACCCTTTCAGGCAGTGAGTTCCAGACCCCCACAACGCTCTGTGCGAAAACATTTCTCCTCAAATCCCCTCTAAACCATCTACCAATTACTTTAAATCTATGACCCTTGGTTGTTGACCTCTCTGCTAAGGGAAATAGGTCCTTCCTATCCACTCTATCCAGGCCATACATAATTTTATACACCTCAATAAAGTCTCTCCTCAGCCTCATCTGTTCCAAAGAAAACAACCCCAGCCTATCCAATCTTCCCTCATAGCTAAAATTCTCCAGTCCTGGCAATCTCCTCGTAAATCTCCTCTGTACCCTCTCCAGTGTGATCACATCTTTCCTGTAATGTGGTGACCAGAACTGCACGCAGTACTCCAGCTGTGGCCTAACCAGTGTTTTATACAGTTCAAGCATAACCTCCCTGCTCTTGTATTCTATGCCTCGGAATATATACAACTATTCCATTCACTAGATTATGGAACTATCATTTAAGACTACTCATTATCAGAAGGTTTTTCCAATTCAATTGGGTACTAGATTAGAGACTTGTGAGAAAATGTCAAATCTGCGAATATTTAAGATTGTATTTCCCCGAACTGCAGTAGCGACACAGCAGAAAATCGCGGGTGTAACCTTCCAAGGGCGTTACATGCAGCTCAGCGTGAAGTCACGTGCACTGATGGTAATGGACGGAGGCTGCCCGCTAACGGAAGGTCCCATTGATGGCACGGGAAAAGACAATCTATCACATGCCCCCTTTTTAAAGGGGATCAAACCATAAACACCCAAATGGTACGAAAACAAAGAAAATATATCAAATTAAATAAGAATATTATTTCTTGTATCGACAATACACTCTGGTTCCTGCAGTGCCCAGTGGGCGCACAAGGCTTTAACACGTTTAAAACATTTACTGCAGCCAAGAGAATTAGCTAAAATCCTTTGGGACTTTTGTTCAGATCCAGCCTGAATGATTAGAATGAAAGTTCCTTCTTTCTGCCAGGTGGAGCAGCCCGAATGTGAAATCAAGATTGAGTAATTCTAGCCCAGCTCCTGGAGGGAGAGACCCCTCAGGACAAACTATCCCTAATACAATACTCAATAGGGGCACGTGAAGCTAAAGGAGGAACAGTGATAGCCTCACTGCTTTGGGAGATGGCTGTATGGGTGAATAGCTGGTGATTTTTTGACATGGATTAGGACTTCAATTATGTGGAGAGATTAGAGAAGCTGAGATTCGTCTCCTTAGAGCAACGAAGGTGAAGTGGAGATTGAATAGAGGCGTTCAAAATGATGAGTTTTGATAGAGTAAACAGAGAGTTTCCAGGGTCAGTAACCAGAGGACACAGAGTAAAGATAATTGGTGATAGAACCAGAGGGGAGATGAGGAGAATTTTCTTTATTGCAGCGAGTTGTTGTGATCGGGAACGCGCTGCCTGGAAGGGCGGTGGGAACAGGTTCAATAGTGACTTTCAAACGGGAATTGGTAAATACTCGAAAAGGCAAAATGTGCAGGACCTTGGGGAAAGGGTGGGGAGTGGGACTAAGTGGATCGCCGGTTTACAAGCACGGTGGGCCGAATGATTCAATGAGATTGTAAATCGGTCAGAGTTTAGGTCTTGAAGTTTAGACCTACTATTTCTCAATCACTGCTTTAGAATATGTTAATATTGCTGTGACATTGTGAAGCTTACTCCCGTTGAGTAACACTGTAAACAAACCATTTTACCCCATAACATGACCAGCATGCTCAATGTCTGAATGAATACTGTGGTACTTCAGTAAAATTGGCATTGAAAGGTTAATACAATCGACATTAAGTAGCAACGAGCTAGCTATTAAGTACCAGTTAGTGTTACAGTGCTGGTACTATGCTGGTCTATTCTTAAAACAAGAAAACATTCAACTCAGGGAAAAATAGGTTGGGCTATTTAGAAAAGCAGGACAGGAATAGGGTCAAACATACTCTGCCAATGGTGGTTTAAGTACTTTATACTGAACCTGTTGAATAAAAGGGCCATGATAGAAAATCTGTGGGCTATTTCCCAACAACCAGACATAATGGCTCACACTGGCTAACGGTGAGATGTCAAGGGTCTCTGACTCCGACTTACCCGTCACCCTCCCAGTGGGTCCTCCCCTCAGTTCTCAGAGTCTGGGTCCTCCCCTCCCCGACTCCCTCTCCGACCCTCTTCACCATACCACTTTCCCTCCTCACATAAAAAAACCTTTTTGATCAGGTTTTCGATGAATTCTCCCAATAGCGATCAGTCCATTGTCCCAAACACAAATCATTGTTTTCTGCATTTCCTTAGGGAACTTATTGAAGAGTATCTTTCATTGATATGTATAAAAATAGCCGATGACTTAGGCAACAGATCTAGCCACCGATGTTATACAAAACTTATCTATACAGGTAAACAGGAATGACTATCAGTACTGGCTAACAAACTAGGAGTTGGCAAATTTGAGGGATTTGCCAACATTTCACTTGCTTATATGTGTCTAGCACATGGTTTTTTAAAGCTATACTAAAATGGAAATCCTTCGAAAAGCGATTTCAAAACCAGGAAAGGGAACATTTTGGAGACACAGCAGGAGTTAATATTGAAAGTGAATGTTGTGCGTGGCCTAGCCTTGAGTCAGTCTCTATACACACTCTGCGCTTACATAGTTTGCCCCTGAAGATCACGCCTCCTGTCTGTACAGACCAAGTGACCAACCAGCTCTGTGAATACACTGGGAAGGGCGGGTACCCGTTCTGGGTAAAATGAGCCACCATCACTTCCTAAATCCGAATCCATCCCTTCCACTCTCTCTCGAAAATATTATCAGCCACCCTTCGCCACTGAACCCTGTGACACGACAAACGTTGATGGCCGTGAGACACCTTTCACAGTGACGGTCTTTGCTTTAATCCCATCGGGAGCCCGGGAAATACTTGCACCCGGGCACAGCGACAAAGCAAACAGTTACCCAAACAACCCAAACCCACAGAGCACCCGGTGCCACTCGACGGGAGAGGAAATGGTCTTCAGCGGCACCGTTCCACGCTCATCACGGAAACTCAGCAGATCCCATTCTCGCAGTGTTCAGCTGAAGCTTGGCACCACGACCCGCTGTGGTCCAAATACACAACGAGATTTACATAACGATTACAGTGAAGCTCTGAACTGTTTGTCGGACCGACGCGTGCAAGTCGGTTCCTCGTGCCCCGGCAGCGAGTCATTTAATCTGAGCCTCCCCTTCTAGATCGGGGCTTTTGGACGTGGCCAAGCTGAAGGGGTCCGACCAGAGCGGAGCTTCGTGTTGTAGGGGGGTCCTTCGAGGGTAGAAGGTGTTGTGCAGACTGTAGTTCAAGATGCAGCTCAGAGACGCCATGTAGATATCGGCAAAGCGTGAGAGGCGGCGAGAAAAATAGGTGGGGTTGTGGTGGGTTCGGAAAATGCTCCCAAACTGGGGGTTAAAGACTGTCTTGGTCAGGTCCCTGAAATATCAAAGTGAAGAAGTGGTCAGTGTTTGGAAACACAAGTAAATACATTTCATTAATGCCCATCAACGAGGAATCACTGAACTGACAATACCTACTCCCCCACTGAGAGAAATGTATGGAACAATCTTCCTCCCTATTATTATTACCTCGCCCGAGTTAGAACATAAGAATTAGGAGCAGGAGTCAGCCATTCGGCCCCTCGAGCCTGCTCCGCCATTCAATGAGATCACAGCTGATCTTCTACCTCGACTCCACTTTCCCGCCCGATCCCCATATCCCTCGATTCCCCGAGAGTCTGAAAGTCTATCGGTCTCAGCCTTGAATATAGTCAAAGACTGAGCAGCCACCGCCCTCTGGGGCAGAGACGTCAGAAGGTTTAAGCCCCGCTCCAGAGACTCGAGCACATAAATCTAGGCTGACACTCCCAGTGCAGTACTGAGGGAGTGCTGCACTGTCGAAGGTGCCGTCTTTCAGATGAGACATTAAACTGAGGCCCCGTCTGCTCTCTCAGGTGTCACTATTTTGAAGAAGAGCTCGGGAGTTCTCCCTGGAGGCCTGGCTAATATTTGTCCCTTAGGCAACATCATTAAAACAGATTATCTAGTCATTATCACATTGTTGTTTGTGGGAGCTTGCTGTGCGCAAATTGGCTGCCGTGTTTCCCACATTACAACAGTGACTACACTTCAAAAGCAATTCATTGGCTGTAAAGCACTTTGAGACGTCATGAGGACATGAAAGGCGCTATATAAATACAAGTTCTTCCTATCTTCATTATGCTATGGTGAAGGAGAACAAAAAAACTTGAGGTTCAGATTACCGATCAATATGCAGCGAGCGAGAGTGAGCGAGAGTGTGCGAGAGTGTGCGAGAGTGTGAAGTGGGGAGGAGTAGATGCGAGGAGAGGATCACACTAAGCTGTGATGTGTCTCACAGCCAAATAGCTGACTGATGCCCGCTGTTTGGGTTACTTGGGGAGCCACAAAGATCTCTCGGTGCCCGTGGAACCATATCCTCCACAGTGACAGGACAGGAGGAGAGACCATTGGGAATATTATAAGCTTGAGGAAAGATAATTGGGAATAGCATTATAACGTTAAGGAACGATAATTGGGATTACTCTTGTAACATGGAGGTTCATGTATCCAATTCTTCCATAACAAAAAGTTTACGACTGACTTAAATGCATTTATATAGTAAGTCTGCTGCAAAGGCGAAAGTACGGTCACATGTGTATGGGGTATTACACTCAGTGTGGGGGGGGGGTTATCACACTCAGTGCGGGGGGGGGGTATCACACTCAGTGCGGGGGGGGAGGGGGTATCACACTCAGTGCGGGGGGGGAGGGGGTATCACACTCAGTGCGGGGGGGGAGGGGGTATCACACTCAGTGCGGGGGGGGGGGTATCACACTCAGTGTGGAGGGAGGGTATCACACTCAGTGCGGGGGGGGGAGGGGGTATCACACTCAGTGCGGGGGGGGGCGGGGTTTCACACTCAGCGTGGGGGGTATTACACACTCACCTTAACTCATTTCTCTCCGTTATCCAGTCTTGCAGCACCATCCGGGACTCCGCATCTTCATAAATCTGCAACAATTTTTTTTAAAAGCACCAGTTCACCAAATGGCAACAACACATAAAATTGCGTCTGCACCAGTGGGACAATCTGATGCAACGATGGGCGTGAACTTGAATCCCAGCCTGTCGCGCAGAGCACAGAACTCGATAGTTTCCCGCTAACCAGCTGATCTTCATCGATTCAGCGCTGTAAACAGACACACTTACCTGCATGCGCTCCAGCAGGCCAGTCAGACCCTGCAGCCACACAACCACCTGGCTGTACTGCTCTGTGTTCATGGTTTTAATCTCCGAGCGGAGCTCCGGAATAATCCCGCCTGTCCTCCAACCGTGCTTCAAGGTCAGGTCCTTTTGTGACAGAAAAGGTCATCAGTTAGTTTAGCGCAGTGCAAGTTAGACTTTACTGAGTTACAAACAAGGTCTTTCTTCTGTTGTGAAGTAATATGGGTCTTGAAATTACAAAATGAAAGTGAGATATTACGATGGTTTCATATTATAATACTATACAGACAAGTAAACAAAAGATTCATTTTTTTAAATGCACTTTTTCTATAGATTTTGATGTCATCTTCCAAGATTTTTATTGCATTGGGAATCTGTACCCTCAAAGACAGCAGACAGCATTTTAATTTTAATAATGTTCCCTCTAATTTGCGGTCTAAGGTCGCAGCAGAGAGGATGTTTCCACTCATACGGGAAACTAAAACTAGGGGACATAGTCTCAGAATAAGGGGCTGCCCATTTAAAACTGAGATGAGGAGGAATTTCTTCTCTCAGAGGGTTGTAAATCTGTGGAATTCTCTGCCCCAGAGAGCTGTGGAGGCTGGGTCATTGAATATATTTAAGGTGGAGATCGACAGATTTTTGAGCAATAAGGGAGTCAAGGGTTACGGGGAGCGGGCAGGGAAGTGGAGCTGAGTCCATGATCGGATCAGCCATGATCGTATTGAATGGTGGAGCAGGTCGAGGGGCCAAATGGCCGACTCCTGCTCCTATTTCTTATGTTCTTTAAATATGCCAACATTCCCGTTAAGCAGAGTGGCCATACAGCTGTCTGGATGTTCCGTGCAGGCCGGACACCGACTGCTCAATTGGACACATAGCGCCTGTGCAAAATTTTGAACGATCTGTGCAGTCCGTTAAAGGGACCACACACCCCAAAAAGCAACAGAGTTACTGCTGCCAATGAACCAGAAGCTGTTCTGCGTGTAATTGTAACCTCCCCTCCTCTCACCCATCTGTGTGAAGTCCAGCGAGCAGGGATAGTATGTAGTGTTGTTTTTTTTTTAAATGGACTTTGTTTTTAGTATTTTTAGTATAAGGGGTGCTGCAGTTGTGTGAGGCAGACTGGTTGGGCTGGGTGCTCTTTGCCTTTCCGTCATTGTTCATGGGTTGGTATGTAACCTTTAGGGCTGCTGACCGAGGGCCGTGCGGCTTTTTGTCGGCCGACGCGGACACGATGGGCCGGAATGGCCACCTTCTGCGCTGTAAAGTTCTATGTTAGCTGTGGAAGTTACTTAAAGGCCTGTGGTTGCATCTAAAGGGATGCACTGTCTAGTGACGCTGTAAGCTAGCTTGATGTATCCAGCCAATTGTTGGAAGTGATCTCTTTGTGGTGGCGACAATATTTTATTTTCCGTTAGCGAACAACAAACCCCCCACTAGAACTGCGCGCAGGCATCGACTTGATTGTGATGATAGCAGTCACCTCCAAAAAAACAATTAGGTGGAACACTGGCGCTCGCTGATTGGTGCATGGCCCGTGTGGAGCCTCCCCATTGGTGGATGCACCTTTGGGGAAAACATTGATCTTTACGGGACCACGCAAACTAATTTCAACAACAGGCGAAACCTGACTGCTAAGCCTTTTAAATAAACTCGGAATATTTGATCTGGGGGAATAAACGCATGTGTGTGTGTACAGATGCAAAATCTCAAATACGTTGTTGTAGGTATTTTTGTCATATCAATTAAACGATGTCGCCTCCCTCCGCTTTCCCCGTTCCCCCCTCCAAAAAAAACCAATCTGACCCCATCAGTACACGATAAAAGGGCGAGAAATGAATGTCAAAACAAACTCCACTATATATATATTTAACTTGTTCATGGGATGTGGGCGTCGCTGGTAAGGCCAGCATTTCTCACCCATCCCGCAGGGTGAAGGTGCTCCTATAGTGCGGACTTTGTTGTAGCTGTTTGGTACAACGCAGTGTCTCGTTGGGCCATTTCAGAGTCAACCCCATTGCTGTGGGTCTGGAGTCACATATCAGCCAGACCGGGTAAGGGCAGCAGATTTCCTTCCCTGAAGGCCATTAGCGAACCGGTTTTTCATGGTCACCATTATTGAGGTTAGCTTGTTAATTAACTGAATTTAAATTCCCCAGCTGACGGGGTGGGATTTGAACTCTTATCTTGGGATCATTAGTCCGGGTCGCTGGATTACTAGCCCAGTAACATAACCACTGCACTACCGTTCCCTTACACAGATACAGATGCACAGGTACTTTGATATAATCCATAAGGTTACGTTTGTACTCACAGCAAGATCACTGTAAATGTGATCCCCAAAATACAGCACCTTCGAACCAGTCCAGCCAGTGAGTTTTAAAAACTCATACAAGTTGCCCTGGGGATAAAAAAAAACAATTCCAAGATTAAAATAACAACATAAGAATTAGGAACAGGAGTCGGCCATTCGGCCCCTCGAGCCTGCTCCGCCATTCAATGAGATCATGGCTGATCTTCGACCTCAACTCCACTTCCCCGCCCGCTCCCCATAATCCCTTGGTTCCCTTAATATCCAAAAATCTATCGATCTCAGCCCTGAATATACTCACAGACTGAGCCTCCACAGCCCTCTGGGGCAGAGAATTCCAAAGATTCACCACCCTCTGAGTGAAGAAATTCCTCCTCATCTCAGTCCTAAATGGCCGACACATATCATTTTATATGTTTCAAAATGCAGTACAGACGTAAATACAAAGGCCCCTGCTCTCCCCCTCCCAAGAGAAATTGCCACACTGGAAATAAATAGTGATGTAGATGGAGACCCTGACACACAGATCCCAAGTGAGAAAGTGTGATCCGCTGCAACAGTGGGTCAAGGAAAAAAGAAAAGACTTGGATTTATATAGCGCCCTTCACGACCACCGGTCGAGTCAAAGCGCTTTACGGCCAATGAGGCTCTGAATAAATCAATAAGGAGGCAGTAACATTCAGTAAAAAGGGTGAAAGGGTCATTTTATTATTATCGTTTAGAGAGGTGGATCCAATTCTTTTAGTTAAAGGCTGCATTAAATGTGCGGGGAATTTAGTTTGCACTGTATTTGCACTGTATTTGCACTGTATTTGCACCTGCTTACTTTGTAGATTATAATGTGCAGCAAAGAAAGTGAAATTCAGAAAGAAGAGATATCAATCCATTTAGTTTAGTACAAATACGTCCGGATTAACAATTACGGATGATAAAACTCCAGAAATGAAATACAATCTACGGGCTAGATATTCGTCTTGGAGAACAGCGCTAACCGAGCGGCACTGGATGGTCCGCCCGTTCTATGCGGAGCCTGATATTCAGTGGCACCGACCGCAACGGATGAGAATCTCAGGCGCTGCATAGAACTGGTGGCCTGTTCGATATCGCCGTTCTGTGCAGCCCCCGGGATGAATTGAGGCCAAAATCTCTTCACGCACGTCACTTAATTCAATTTTTTTTATAAACGCACTATACTCCCACCTTGCAGCGTTATTTACTTTGCTTAATTCGAATTATTGGATAATTGCATTTTTAGCACCAAAAAAGCCATCTTGAATTGTCTCTCCTATTCTGCATCTCTTTTAGAAACAGTGTACAGAAAGGCCAGCGTTTATTGCCCCATCCCCAATTGTCCTGAAGTCGATGGTGATGAATACAACACAGTGTCTCGCTGGGCCATTTCAGAGTGCCGTTAAGAGCCCGAAATGCTGTGGGTCTGGAGTCACATATCGGCCAGACTGGGTAAGGGCGGCAGATTTCCTTCCCTGAAGGGCATTAGTGACCCTGATGGGTCTTTATGCCAATCTGGTAGTTCCATGGTCACCATTACTGATACTGGCTTTTTATTCCAGGTTTATTTAATTGAATTTAAATTCCCCCTCTGATGGTGGGATTTGAACTCGGGTCTCTGGATTACTAGTCCAGTAAAATGGCCACTCTGCTATAGTACCACACTGCGGATTGTAGCAGCGTGTGCATTGTCAATACTCAGCAGAAGTTCAGCAGCGAACTGTTTTATTTTGACACTGAAATGAAGCGGCTTTGTTGTCAGTTCTGACAGATGTTGCAATTACTCGTGACATCAAAACAAAATAATCAGACAGGTCAGTGGTGGTGGGGTCTGGAACTCACTGCCTGAAAGGGTGGTAGAGGCAGAAACCCTACAGGGCTATGGACGGAGAGCTGGAAAGTGGGATTAGGCTGGCTAGCTCTTGGTCGGCCGGTGTGGACACGATGGGCCGAATGGGCTCCTGTGCTGTAAATTTAAATGATTCCACGTCCATTTTTGCCAACTACAAAACCAACATTAAGACATGATTCGAATTGATCTGATGACATTATATCGAGGAATCGGATGCTCCACCTTATGCAAGGTTTGATCCTCCAACACAGAACTGAAGAGTTTGGCGCAGATAAAGAGTAACGGTTTAAGAAACGGATAGAATAAAGGGATTTACCTGTTTGTAGATCTGCCCTTTCTCCAATTTGCTGATTTTGTCCCAGAGCAGTTTATCGATCTGATTTGCTCTCCTGAACGGTCTATAGAAAAATAAAAGAACTTTCAACACAAGTTTTTGAACTTTACTGAAGAGCCTTGTTCACTCACCACCATCCACTCCCCCGACCCAAAAAACATGTAACGGACCTGTTCCTGTACATTCCCATCGCACTTACCGCCGCTTGTCATTGAAGAATGCTGGCTTGTCTGCCTGTACAATGATGATGTCAAATAGGTCACGCCAGTCTTTGCCAACAATGTACTGCATTCCTTTATCACTAACACAAAGGAGACACAAGCATAGTAAATGCATCAACAATATACTGCGTTACAGTTTAATTACTGCCAGTGCAAATGTCTCAAAACATGAGAACAGATGAGATGTTTAACCAAAGCCCCATCTGCTCTCTCAGGTGGACATACAGGATCCCAGTGTGTAAAAGTTATGAGGGTCCTAGACAGAGTGGATTGGAAGGATCCATTTCCCTTAGCAGAGAGGTCAATAACCAGAGGACACAGATTTAAGGCGATTGGCAAAAGAACCAAAGGCGACACGAGGAAAAATGTTTTACGCAGCGAGTGGTTAGGATCTGGAATGCACTGCTTGAAAGGGTTGTGAAGGCAGACGCAATCGTGGTTTTCAAAAGGGAGTTGGATAAGTACGTGAAGAAAAGCCATTTGCAGGGCTACAGGAAAAGGGCGGGGGAGTGGGACTGGCTGAGGTGCTCTTGCAGAGAGCCGGCACAGGCGAATGGCCTCCTCCTGTTTGTAACAGTTGTGTGATTCTATAACCAGGGGGCATAGATTTAAAGTAATTGGGGGGAGGTTTAGAGGGGATTTGAGGGGAAATGTCTTCACCCAGAGGGTGGTGGGGGTCTGGAACTCACGGCCTGAAAAGGTGGTAGAGGCAGAAACCTTCACCACATTTAAAAAGTACCTGGATGTGAACCTGAAGTGTTGTAACCTGCAGGAGTACGGACCGAGAGCTGGAAAGTGGGATTAGACTGGATAGCTCTTTTACGGCCGGCACGGATACGATGGGCTGAATGACCTCCTTCTGTGCCGTAAACTTTCTATGATTCTCTGAAAAAAGTTTTGCTCAAGTTACATCATCATCATCAGCAGTCCCTCGGAATCGAGGAAGACTTGCTTCCACTCTAAAAGTGATTTCTCAGGTGACTGAACAGTCCAATACGGGAATTACAGTCTCTGTCACAGGTGGGACAGACAGTGGTTGAAGGAAAGGGAGGGTGAGACATATTTACATATTTCAAATTACAAGTTCATGTTACAAGTGAAATATTTCCCTATTTGCAGATCAGCGTTTTCACACAGTAATTAATTCAGGAAAGCTACTTACACAAAGCTGAAAGGGCTGTTTGTGATGAGGAATAGCTTCTTGCCACTGTCAATCAGCCTTCCCAGCACAGCACCTGTTTTCTCCTCATGAGAAATGTATTTTTCTGATTTGAAAAGAAAGGCATCACAGTTAGCAAGATCTTTGCATACCACAACATTTCAATGTGCACAGTACATTCAGCAACTGTACATTCAGTACATTCAGCTACAGACCATGCAACAGGTGTGCTTGCACTCTGTTACAATACAATGGTACTCAAGCCAAGCACAAAAAATCCAAGCTGACACTCCAGTGCAGTGCTGAGGGAGTGCTGCATTGTCGGAGGTGCCGTCTTTCAGATGAGACGTTAAACCGAGGCCCTGTCTGTTCTCTCAGGTGGATGTAAAAGATCCCAGGGCACTATTTCGAAGAAGAGCCGGGGAGTTATCCCCGGTGTCCTGGGGCCAATATTTATCCCTCAATCAACATCACTAAAACAGATTATCTGGTCATTATCACATCGCTGTGTGTGGGAGCTTGCTGTGTGTAAATTGGCTGCTGCGTTTCTTACATTACAACAGTGACTACACTCCAAAAAGTACTTCATTGGCTGTAAAGCGCTTTGAGATGTCTGGGGTTGTGAAAGGCGCTATATAAATGCAAGCCTTTCTTTTCTTTAAATCCAGCCATATAAATTGGATAGGAATCTTCTTTTAATTCCAAGGGTCCCAAGTGGAAATATATTGGGCTGTCTAAACCTTGATGTATATTGACTCACTAAACTGCAGTGGTATAGATCAGATAACTCACCCATGGGAAGCTCTTCTTTGAATGTTACTTTAAATATTAGTCAAACATTCAGGTGGTTGTCTGAGGGAAAGTAGCAGGAGGGAGCGAGCTGTTATCGATGAGCCTTGCTAGACGGTAGCAGAAATCAGACATTCGACTGCCCACAATTTTCCAACTAATGCATTGTAATAGTCTGAACATTGGAGTGAAGGGGAAGCCTTTAATGTTATAAAACATCCCAAGGTACTTGACACCAAGCCACATAAGGAGAGATTAGGACAGGTGACCAAAAGCTGGGTCAAAGAGGTAGGTTTTAAGGAGCGTCTTAAAAGAGGAAAGAGAGATAAAGAGGTTTAGGGAGGGAGTTACAGGGCCTAGGGTCTAGACTGCTGAAGGCTCAGCCGCTAATGGTGGAGCGATTAAAATCAGGGATGCGCGAGAGGCTGAGTCCATCACGACTGCCCTCTGGGTACAGGGCTTAAATGGTAACAGCTGCTGGGAGTTACGACCTGGGTAGTTCCTGATGGATGGAACTAAAATATTACCATGAAAATCCTATCACGTGTTGAGCAACACAACTGATTACATACATACCAACGTCTTGTTCAACTGCTCTATACAATATTCCTTTCACATGGACATCTCGGATTACCTCCTGCCAATAATAAATTGAGAAGCATGTGAATCTTCATCACATTCCCTATTAAATACAAATGTATTAAATTCCAAGATTGGACTCGTCAGTAATCCCTATCTGTCTCAAAATTAAATCATAGAGTCATAGAAATTTACAGCACGGAAGGAGGCCATTTCGGCCCATTGTGTCCGTGCCGGCCGACAAAGAGCTACCCAGCCTAATCCCACTTTCCAGCTCTTGGTCCATAGCCCTGTAGGTTACGGCACTTCAAGTGCACATCCAGGTACTTTATAAATGTGGTACTTTATAAAGGAATCCACCACCTTTTCAGGGAGTGAGTTCCAGACCACCACCACCCTCTGGGTGAAACATAGAAACATAGAAAATAGGTGCAGGAGTAGGCCATTCGGCCCTTCGAGCCTGCACCACCATTCAATATGATCATGGCTGATCATGCAACTTCAGTACCCCACTCCTGCTTTCTCTCCATACCCCTTGATCCCTTTAGCCGTAAAGGCCACATCTAACTCCCTTTTGAATATATCTAACGAACTGATCTCAACAACTTTCTGTGGTAGAGAATTCCACAGGTTCACAATTCTCTGAGTGAAGAAGTTTCTCCTCATCTCGGTCCTAAATGGCTTACCCCTTATCCTTAGACTGTGACCCCTGGTTCTGGACTTCCCCAACATCGGGAACATTCTTCCTGCATCTAACCTGTCCAATCCTGTCAGAATTTTATGTGCTTCTATGAAATCTCCTCTCATTCTTCTAAATTCCAGTGAATATAAGCCCAGTCGATCCAGTCTTTCCTCATATGTCAGTCCTGCCATCCCGGGAATCAGTCTGGTGAACCTTCGCTGCACTCCCTCAATAGCAAGAATGTCCTTCCTCAGATTAGGAGACCAAAACTGAACACAATATTCCAGGTGAGGTCTCACCAAGGCCCTGTACAACTGCAGTAAGACCTCCCTGCTCCTATACTCAAATCTCCTAGCTATGAAGGCCAACATACCATTTGCCTTCTTCATCGCCTGCTGTACCTGCATGCCAACTTTCAATGACTGATGTACCATGACACCCAGGTCTCGTTGCACCTCCCCTTTTACTAATCTGTCACCATTCAGATAATAATCTGCCTTCCTGTTTTTGCCACCAAAGTGGATAACCTCACACTTATCCACATTATACTGCATCTGCCATGCATTTGCCCACTCACCTAACCTGTCCAAGTCACCCTGCAGCCTCTCAGCATCCCCCTCACAGCTCACACTGCCACCCAGCTTAGTGTCATCTGCAAACTTGCAGATATTACACTCAATTCCTTCATCTAAATCATTAATGTATATTGTAAATAGCTGGGGTCCCAGCACTGAACCCTGTGGCACCCCACTAGTCACTGCCTGCCATTCTTTATTCCCACTCTTTGCTTCCTGTCTGCCAACCAGTTCTCTATTCACGTCAATACATTACCCCCAATACCATGTGCTTTAATTTTGCACATTAATCTCTTGAGTGGGACCTTGTCAAAAGCCTTTTGAAAGTCCAAATACACCACATCCACTGGTTCTCCCTTGTCCTCTCTACTAGTTACATCCTCAAAAAATTCTAGAAGATTTGTCAAGCATGATTTCCCTTTCATAAATCCATGCTAACTTGGACCGATCCTGTCACTGCTTTCCAAATGCACTGCTATTTCATCTTTAATAATTGATTCCAACATTTTCCCCACAACTGATGTCAGGCTAACCGGTCGAAAATTCCCCGTTTTTTCTCTCCCTCCTTTTTTAAAAAGTGGGGTTACATTCGCTACCCTCCAATCCATAGGAACTGATCCAGAGTCCATGGAATGTTGGAAAATGACCACCAATGCATCTACTATTTCTAGGGCCACTTCCTTAAGTACTCTGGGATGCAGCCTATCAGGCCCTGGATATTTATCGGCCTTCAGTCCCTTCAATTTTCCTAACTCCATTTCCTGACTAATAAGGATTTCCCTCAGTTCCCCCTTCTCGCTAGACCCTCAGTCCCCTAGTATTTTCGGGAGGTCATTCATGTCTTCCTTAGTGAAGACAGAACCAAAGTATATGTTCAATTTGTCTGCCATTTCCTTGTTCCCCATTATGAATTCACCTGATTCTGACTGCAAAGGACCTACATTAGTCTTCACTAATCTTTTTCTCTTCACATATCTATAAAAGCTTTTGCAGTCAGTTTTTATGTTCCCTGCAAGCTTACTCTCATACTCTATTTCCCCCTCCTAGTTAAACCCTTTGTCCTCCTCTGCTGAATTCTCAATGTCTCCCAGTCCTCAGATTTGCTGCTTTTTCTGGCCAATTTATAAACCTCTTCCTTGAATTTAACACTTTCCCTAATTTCCCTTGTTAGCCACGGTTGAGCCACCTTCCCTTTTTTATTCTTACGCCAGACAGGGATATACAATTGTTGTCGTTCATCCATGTGATATTTAAATGTTTCCATTGCCTATCCACCGTCGACCCTTTATGTATCATTCTCCAGTCTATCCTAGTCAATTCATGTCTCATACCATCGAAGTTTTGTTTCTTTAAGTTCAGGACCCTAGTCTCTGAATTAACTCTGTCACTCTCCATCTTATTAAAGAATTCTATCATATTATGGTCACTCTTCTCCAAGGGGCCCCGCACGACCAGATTGCTAATAAATCCTCTCTCATTTCACAAGACCCAGTCTAGGATGGCCTGCTCTCTAGTTAGTTCCTTGACATATTGGTCCAGAAAACCATCCCTTATACATTCCAGGAAATGCTCCTCCACAGTATTGCTACCAGTTTGGTTAGCCCAATCAATATGTAGATTAAAGTCACCCATGATAACTGCTGTACTCTTATTGCACACGTCCCTAAATTCCTGTTTGATGAAAACATTTCTCCTCAACTCCCCTCTAATCCTTCTACCAATTACTTTAAATCTATGCCCCCTGGTTGTTGACCCCTCTGCTAAGGGAAATAGGTCCTGCCTATCCACTCTATCCAGGCCCCTCAGAATTAGTTATTGACCAGCACTCCATTCTGCAATCTCAACTGAGCAAAGTCCAAAAGCAGTCCCACCACAAATTGAACTCACGACGTTTAACCTGCAAGGTGCACTCCCAGTTCACTGAACTATCAGCCATTTTAATCGTTTAACTGTCAACCGAATCAAAGCATTAAAGATGTGTTTGGAAAATGAGCAAGGACATCACATTGGCAACAAATGCCTTGTGTCTTACCTTAACATCCTTGTAAAGGTAAACTGGCTCGAAGTCAATGTTCTGCCTGATAAAATAGTCATTGACACAGGAGAGCAGAGTCAGTTCTGGCAATGAGAATATGTCCATGAATTGCTTCATTGTAAAGCCGTGTGAACTCTGATTAAACAAATCAAAGCAAAGTTATTCAAAAAAATACATTTGGCGGCATAAAATAGCACATCTTTTCAAAACAGATTAAAAAAATGTTCACAAAAAAGAACTGTAAATTCTATTTGGCAGCAAGGGCACATTTGGAATTTTGCCCAAATGTAAAATCACAAAGTATAGCGAGACGATACATTCAGTACAAATACTCAATCGATTAGCTGAACTCTTGGGGCAACATTTCAACGTTTGCAAATTATGCAAAACTGGGAAATATAGTAAATAACAAGGAGGACAGCAACAGGCTACAGGAGGAGCGCTGATATGGGCAGGCACATGGCAGATGAAATTTAATACAGAGGAGTGTGAAGTGAAGTATTTTGGAAGGAAGAATGCGGAGGGTGTACAGACAGCAATCGTTGAAGGTGACAGGATAAGTTGCTAAGGCCGTTAAAAAAGGAGACAGGATTCTGGGCTTTCTAAATCGAGCCAGGAAGTTATACTGAACCGTTATGTCAACTGTTAGGCCATGGCTTGAGTTCTCCTAAGAACAGAGAAGGTTAAGGTGAGATTTAATAGAGTTCAAAATTGTGAAGGATTTTGATCGAGTAAACAATGAGAAAATGTTTCCAGTGGCAGAAGGATCGGTAACCAGGGGATACAGATTTAAGGTCATTGATAAAATAAGCCAAGGGGAGAGGAGACGACATTTTGTACCCAGCGAGTTGTTGTGATCGGGAACGCGCTGCCTGAAAGGGCGGTGGGAGCAGGATCAATAGTAACTTTCTAAAGGGAATTGCATAAATATTATGAAAAATAAAAATTTGCAGGGCTGCACGGAAAGAGCAGCGGGGGTGGGGGGAGGAGTCGCTCTGTCACAGAGCCGGCACAGACACGATGGGCCGAATGGACTCCTTCTGTGCTTGTATGATTCTAAAGAAATATACACTGCCTTATTACATCTCAAATGTTCCAAAGTGCTTCACATTCAATTCATAATTTTTGAAGTGTAACCACTCCTGTTACGTAGGCAAATGCAGAAGCCATTTTGTGCACAGTAAGGTGCCACAAACAGCGACGAGATGAATAACCAGTCAATCTGTGCCTTTGGTGGTACTGGTCAGGGGAGGCACGACTGCCAGGAAACGTCCTGCTCTCCCTCAGTAACAGAATCGTGACCGTTAATCTAAAGCCACGGAGAGGAGTGTGCAGGGTCTCGGTCGATCGTCAGAAAGGCGACGACTTAGTGCTCCGTCAGCAACAGATCGAACCGATATTGTTGGCTGGGTTTCTGGTTCTGGTTATTGGGGGCGGTAAAGTTTGTGCCGGGAAATGGCTCAAGTCCTCAGCCACAAAATTAACCGGCTGGGCTACGAGTGTGGGGTGGGTCACTAAGGGAGGTCCTCTCTCAGGGCGAGGGGAGGGGTTACACACCTCTCTCGGGGGGGAGGGGTTACACACCTCTCTCGGGAGGGACGGGTTACACACCTCTCTCGGGGGGGAGGGGTTACACACCTCTCTCGGGGGGGGAGGGGTTACACACCTCTCTCGGGGGGGGGAGGGGTTACACACCTCTCTCGGGGGGGGGAGGGGTTACACACCTCTCTCGGGGGGAGGGGGAGGGGTTACACACCTCTCTCGGGGGGGGAGGGGTTACACACCTCTCTCGGGGGGGGGGGATTACACACCTCTCTCGGGGGGGGGGAGGCGTTACACACCTCTCTCGGGGGGGAGGGGTTACACACCGCTCTCGGGGGAGGGGGAGGGGTTACACACCTCTCTCGGGGGGGAGGGGTTACACACCTCTCTCGGGGGGGAGGGGTTACACACCTCTCTCGGGGGGGGGAGGGGTTACACACCTCTCTCGGGGGGGGGGAGGGGTTACACACCTCTCTCGGGGGGAGGGGGTTACACACCTCTCTCGGGAGGAGGGGGTTACACACCTCTCTCGGGGGGGAGGGGTTACACACCTCTCTCGGGGGGGGAGGGGTTACACACCTCTCTCGGGGGGGGAGGGGTTACACACCTCTCTCGGGGGGGGAGGGGTTACACACCTCTCTCGGGGGGGAGGGGTTACACACCTCTCTCGGGGGGAAGGGGTTACACACCTCTCTCGGGGGGGGAGGGGTTACACACCGCTCTCGGGGGGAGGGGTTACACACCTCTCTCGGGGGGGGAGGGGTTACACACCTCTCTCGGGGGGGAGGGGTTACACACCTCTCTCGGGGGGGAGGGGTTACACACCTCTCTCGGGGGGGAGGGGTTACACACCTCTCTCGGGGGGAAGGGGTTACACACCTCTCTCGGGGGGGAGGGGTTACACACCTCTCTCGGGGGGAGGGGTTACACACCTCTCTCGGGGGGGGAGGGGTTACACACCTCTCTCGGGGGGGGAGGGGTTACACACCTCTCTCGGGGGGGAGGGGTTACACACCTCTCTCGGGGGGGAGGGGTTACACACCTCTCTCGGGGGGGAGGGGTTACACACCTCTCTCGGGGGGGAGGGGTTACACACCTCTCTCGGGGGGGAGGGGTTACACACCTCTCTCGGGGGGGGGGAGGGGTTACACACCTCTCTCGGGGGGGAGGGGTTACACACCTCTCTCGGGGGGGAGGGGTTACACACCTCTCTCGGGGGGGAGGGGTTACACACCTCTCTCGGGGGGGAGGGGTTACACACCTCTCTCGGGGGGGAGGGGTTACACACCTCTCTCGGGGGGGAGGGGTTACACACCTCTCTCGGGGGGGAGGGGTTACACACCTCTCTCGGGGGGGAGGGGTTACACACCTCTCTCGGGGGGGAGGGGTTACACACCTCTCTCGGGGGGGGGGGGGGGTTACACAGCTCTCTCGGGGGGGGAGGGGTTACACACCTCTCTCGGGGGGGAGGGGTTACACACCTCTCTCGGGGGGGAGGGGTTACACACCTCTCTCGGGGGGGGGGAGGGGTTACACACCTCTCTCGGGGGGGAGGGGTTACACACCTCTCTCGGGGGGGGGGAGGGGTTACACCCCTCTCTCGGGGGGGCGGGGTTACACCCCTCTCTCGGGGGGGCTCGGCCGGGGAAAATCCTGAGCTAAAGAGCCGGCCTCGGGCTGCACTGCGAGAGGCTTGCTTGAAGAAAAGAAGATTGGCACAAAACACACAAAAGACATTCCCAATACTTGCCCACCCCACATTAGGATAAATGGCAAAGATAAAAATGAACAAAACAATTAAACCGAGCTCATTCATTAATACTTCACTCACTGCCGATGCCTGGTTTTCCAGGTATTCCCACTAGGGGGCGCTAGAGCGTCGGTGTCAATACAAACTCGGTCGCTGTTGAAACCGGCGGTGTTCCACGCCGGCTCGGTGCTCCCGGGCAGTGCTGTGGACCCCGCAAAACCAGCAACTAATCTCCCGGCAGGGCGCTGGCCGCCCGCCCGGAGACCAGCCCCGCCGCCATTGCCGCCTCTCCGGGCGCTAACAGGAGTCAGGCCGTCACTGAGAGAGAATCCAGAAAGGGCAGACTCCACAGGGTAGGAAAATATTACAAAGGTGAACCTTCTGCCTGCAGCTTCCCAGTGAGCGGAGCCTCTCCCAGCAGGAACACATCGGAAAATAACAGGAATGTGGTCCGTGATTTTCTGACCATCAAAACTGGTGCAGGAGTGCAACATTTAAAAAAAAATGTAAACCGGCCCATGTTCGATGGGCCGAATGGCCTCCTCCTGCACTGTATCATTCTACGATTGGTTTAGTGTTCAGACAGCTCTTTATAATCAGCCTTGTCTCAGTGTATAAAACGCACCCGCAGCAAGATATTTCAATGCATTTACCTTGCCATAAAAGTCACTCATCTGCTCCAAAGGCACGTGTGTCCCTTCGTACATTTCGATGACTTGTTCATCTGGAACTGGGCTTAGCCCCCTGTGATTAACAGTGAAAGATCTCAGCATTAGTTCGGGGTCTTTGTCTGCCAATGGACTAGGGGGTGGGCGCTGGGGAGGGGCTGTGGGGTGGAGGACTAGGGGGTGGGGGGGGCTGGGGGGCAGGGGGGGCGGGAGCGGAGGGGTGAGGGTGGGAGCGGGGGGCTTGAGCTGGGAGTGGGGGTGGGGCGGAGGCTAGGGTGGGGAGCAGGCATTAGATTTCCGTCGTCGCCCACCTGGGTGATAAGCTGGCGGAGCAGAGCGGATCGCCCTCCTGCGTAGAAGCCGCCCGCGTTTCATCCCGCTGAAGTCACCGGGAGGTATATCGGGCCTGTGGTCGGCTCAGCGCCCAGGCAGGTGCAGGGGGAAATCTGCCCCTTCCTTACATAAAACTTTACAATTTGCTCAAAATCGGTATTTTACAAGTAAGCTTGAGAAAGAAGCATTATTAGTTTTCATTTTAGCCTGAGTAAGTGCAAGAATGAATGAATAAATGACTTGCATTTATATAGCGCCTTTCATGACCATTGGACCTCCGAAAGCGCTTTAAAGCCAATTAAGTACTTTTTTTTTTACGTGTGGTCACTGTTGGAATGCAAGAAATACAACAGCCAATATGCGCACAGCAAGCTCCCATAAACAGCAGCGTGATAAAGACCAAATAATCTGTTTGTTATGTTGATTAAGAGATAAATATTGGCCCCAGGACACTGGAGATAATTCCCCTGCTCTGCGAAATAGTGCCATGGGATCTTTTACATCCACCTGAGAGAGCAGACGGGATCTCAGTTTAACGTCTCATCCGAAAGACAGCACCTCCGACAGTGCAGCACTCCCTCAGCACTGCTCTGGGAGTGTCAGCCTAGATTTTTGTGCTCAAGTCCCTGGAGTGGGACTTAAACCCACAACCTTCTGGCCCAGAGGCAAGTGTGCTGCCCACTGAGCCCGGCTGGCACTGGGCCGCGGGGAGATTTATGACGATTCTGACACTAATTGCAGCGTGATTTTCATCTTCACTGCCTGGGTGAATGTTCTTCTCTTTGAAGAGCACACCTCCGAAACCAATGGAATGAAAACGGGTGGGTTCAGTAACGGGCAGACCTTCCGCTTGGCCAGATTACCGATCGGGTGGCGGAGACAAAGATCTATCCGAGTGTATTTTGTGCATCAGTAGACGTAATGTTCACTTGGTTTACACTTACTGAGTTATTTTAAGAAAACTAATCCCAAAATCACTGTATCTACAGCATCAACTGTTCATGTCTAAACTCCCCTTTCAACACAAAGTGTCATTTCACAAAATTGGCACACGAGATCAATATTGTACCTGCAGGTTAAAATGGGGCGCATTCTAACTGCATAACAAATAATAGTAAATATTGTTATTAACACTTTCCATCCAGATAATTCCCAACGTCAGCGGCAGCTGCGAGAGACAGCGGCTGCAGCACGCACGCACACACACACACCAGCAAAGCAAGGGCAGAGGAGCGTGATAAAGACCATAGTGAGTGAGAGAGAGAGAGAGAGTGTGTGAGACAATGTGTGAAAGAGAGAATGTGCGAGTGTGAGAGAAAGAGTGTGAGAGAGAGAGTGTGAGAGAGAGAGTGTGAGAGAGAGAGAGTGAGAGAGAGAGAGTGAGAGAGAAAGAATAAACAAATACAAATGAGCACAGTGTTTGGAAAGTGATTTTTCCAAATTATTTGGGGCTGTCTTTTCACTTGTTCGCAACAGAATTTTAAATCCCGTTACAACGTTTCCCGTTGGATCCGTGTACGGATAATCGAGAGGTGCCTGTATTATGAAAAGAAGAAAAGGAAAAAAAAAAGAGAAGGAAATTGCATTTATATATTAATAGTAACTTTTTGTTTTTATATAACACCTTTAATGTAGTAAAACGTTAAAGGCACTTCACAATAGTGAAGCCACAAAAGAAGAAATTAAGGCAGATGACCAAAAGCTTGTTTAAAGGGTTAGTTTATACAGCCAATTAAGTACTTTTGAAGTGTTGTAATGTCGGAAATGCGGCAACCATTCTGCGCACAGCAAGCTCCCACACACAGCAATGAGATAAATGTCCAGATAATCTGTATTGTTTGAGGGATAAATGCTGGCTAGGACAATAGGAGAACTCCCTTTCTCTTCTTCGAATGGTATGGTGGGGGGTCTTTAATGTCCACCTGGGAGGGCAGTCAGGGCCTTGGTTTAATGTCGGATCTGAAGGCGCTACCTCCCATTAGTGATTGGAAGCTTCGGCCTCAATTTTGGGCCCAAGTCTCTCGAACCAATGTCCGAGGGGGAGTGTTTGCTCGTGCTGTTGGGGAGGAGTTAAACTAATATGGCAGGGGGATGGGAACCAATGCAGGGAGACAGAGGGAAACAAAAAGGAGACAAAAGCAAAAGACAGAAAGGAGATGAGTAAAAGTGGAGGGCAGAGAAACCCAAGACAAAAAACAAAAAGGGCCATGAATATAAAGGGGCTGCAGGAGGGGTCAAAACTAAAAATCATGGATTAAAAACTAGTATTAAAACACTCTACCTAAACGCACGCAGCATTCGAAAGAAAGTAAATGAGTTGACGGCACAAATCATTACAAATGAGTATGATTTGGTGGCCATTACAGAAATGTGGTTGCAGGGTGGCCAAGACTGGGGTATCTGACGATTCGGAAAGATAGACAAGAAGGGAAAGGAGGTGGGGTAGCTCTGTTAATAAAGGATGATATCAAGGCAGTTGTGAGAGACGATATTGGCTCTAATGAACAAAATGTTGAATCATTGTGGGTGGAGATTAGAGATAGTAAGGGGAAAAAGTCACTGGTGGGCGTAGTTTATAGGCCCCCAAATAATAACTTCACGGTGGGGCGGGCAATAATCAAGGAAATAATGGAGGCATGTGAAAAAGGAACGGCAGTAATCATGGGGGATTTTAACCTACATATCGATTGGTCAAATCAAATCGCACAGGGTAGCCTGGAGGAGGAATTCATAGAATGCATACGGGATTGTTTCTGAGAACAGTATGTTACAGAACCTACAAGGGAGCAAGCTATCTTAGATCTGGTCCTGTGTAATGAGACAGGAAAAATAAACGATCTCCTAGTAAAAGATCCTCTCGGAATGAGTGATCACAGTATGGTTGAATTTGTAATACAGATTGAGGGTGAGGAAGTAGTGTCTCAAACGAGTGTACTATGCTTAAACAAAGAGGACTACAGTGGGATGAGGGCAGAGTTGGCTAAAGTAGACTGGAAATACAGACTAAACGGTGGCACAATTGAGGAACAGTGGAGGACTTTTAAGGAGCTCTTTCATAGTGCTCAACAAAAATATATTCCAATGAAAAAGAAGGGCGGTAAGAGAAGGGATAACCAGCCGTGGATAACCAGGGAAATTAAGGAGAGTATCAAATTAAAAACCAATGCGTATAAGGTGGCCAAGGTTAGTGGGAAAATAGAAGATTGGGAAAATTTTAAACCACAGCAAAGAATGACTAAGAAAGCAATAAAGAAAGGAAAGATAGATTTCGAAGGTAAACTTGCGCAAAACATAAAAACGGATAGTAAAAGCTTTTACAGATATATAAAACGGAAAAGAGTGACTAAAGTAAATGTTGGTCCCTTACAAGATGAGAAGGGGGATTTAATAATGGGAAATGTGGAAATGGCTGAGACCTTAAACAATTATTTTGCTTCGGTCTTCACAGTGGAAGACACAGAAGCCATGCCAGAAATTGCTGGTCACAGGAATGTGGGAAGGGAGGACCTTGAGACAATCACTATCACTAGGGGGGTAGTGCTGGACAGGCTAATGGGACTCAAGGTAGACAAGTCCCCTGGTCCTGATGAAATGCATCCCAGGGTATTAAAAGAGATGGCGGAAGTTATAACAGATGCATTCGTTATAATCTACCAAAATTCTCTGGACTCTGGGGAGGTACCAGCGGATTGGAAAGCAGCTAATGTAACGCCTCTGTTTAAAAAAGGGGGCAGACAAAAGGCAGATAACTATAGGCCGGTTAGTTTAACATCTGTAGTGGGGAAAATGCTTGAAACTATCATTAAGGAAGAAGTAGCGGGACATCTAGATAGGAATCGTGCAATCAAGCAGACGCAGCATGGATTTATGAAGGGGAAATCATGTTTAACTAATTTACTGGAATTCTTTGAGGATATAACGAGCATGGTGGATAGAGGTGTACCGATGGATGTGGTGTATTTAGATTTCCAAAAGGCATTCGATAAGGTGCCACACAAAAGGTTACTGCAGAAGATAAAGGTACGCGGGGTCAGTGGAAATGTATTAGCCTGGATAGAGAATTGGCTGGCGAACAGAAAGCAGAGAGTCGGGATAAATGGGTCCTTTTCGGGTTGGAAATCGGTGGTTAGTGGTGTGCCACAGGGATCGGTGCTGGGACCACAACTGTTTACAATGTACATAGATGACCTGGAAGAGGGGACAGAGTGTAGTGTAACAAAATTTGCAGATGACACAAAGATTAGTGGGAAAGCGGGTTGTGTAGAGGACACAGAGAGGCTGCAACGAGATTTAGATAGGTTAAGGGAATGGGCTAAGGTTTGGCAGATGGAATACAATGTCGGAAAATGTGAGGTCATCCACCTTGGGAAAAGAAACAAAAAAAGGGAATACTATTTGAATGGGGAGAAATTACAACATGCTGCGGTGCAGAGGGACCTGGGGGTCCTTGTGCATGAATCCCAAAAAGTTAGTTTGCAGGTGCAGCAGGTAATCAGGAAGGCGAATGGAATGTTGGCCTTCATTGCGAGAGGGATGGAGTACAAAAGCAGGGAGGTCCTTCTGCAACTGTATAGGGTATTGGTGAGGCCGCACCTGGAGTACTGCGTGCAGTTTTGGTCACCTTACTTAAGGAAGGATATACTAGCTTTGGAGGGGGTACAGAGACAATTCACTTGGTTGATTCCGGAGATGAGGGGGTTACCTTATGATGATAGATTGAGTAGACTGGGTCTTTACTCGGAGTTCAGAAGGATGAGGGGTGAGCTTATAGAAACATTTAAAATAATGAAAGGGATAGAGGCAGAGAGGTTGTTTTCACTGGTCGGGGAGACTAGAACTAGGGGGCACAGCCTCAAAATACTGGGGTGCCAATTTAAAACCGAGTTGAGAAGGAATTTCTTCTCCCAGAGGGTTGTGAATCTGTGGAATTCTCTGCCCAAGGAAGCAGTTGAGGCTAGCTCATTGAATGTATTCAAGTCACAGATAGATAGATTTTTAACCAATAAGGGAATTAAGGGTTATGGGGAGTGGGCGGGTAAGTGGAGCTGAGTCCACGGCCAGATCAGCCGTGATCTTGTTGAATGGCGGAGCAGGCTCGAGGGGCTCGATGGCCTACTCCTGTTCCTAATTCTTATGTTCTTATGTTCTTATGTTTGTGGAACTCGCTACCACAGGGAGGGGTTGAGGCGAATAGTATCGATGCATTTAAGGGGAGGCTGAACAAGTATACGGGGGAGAAGGGAATAGAGGGTTATGCTGATAGATTTAGATGGGGAAAGACGGGAGGAGGCTCGAGTGGAGCATAAACGCCGGCATGGACTGGTTGGGCCGAATGGACAGTTTCTCGGCCGTATATCCCGTGGAATTCTGACTCGGAGGCAAGAGTCAGCTTAGCGAAGACTGAATGAGTTAAACAGCTTTGCAACTACCTCACTTAATGAATGGATATCCTGGTATTGTTAATGTTCATTTGACTAACATAGAGCAAAATCACCTAAATCAGCTTACAACAGTCCTTGAACAACAGCCAAGTTTGGGCTGTCAAGTGACAGCTAACATTAGTTCCCTGAGCGCTAGGCTTCAATCTTCCCCAAGAAAAGGCCCAGGCCCCTCCACCAACATTAACAGTCTCACCATCGCCAAGAGTCTCCCACCATCAACATCATGGCGATTGCCGCTGGCCAGAATGTAATTAGCCCAGAAAAATCAACAGATTTAGTTGTTCTGCAGTCTGTAAAGCAGAGCCTGATTTAATACTAGTGTTCCAAAGTATGGTAGTCTAGTGTGAGATTACATTTCATCCAGAAATCAGATTATTGCAATTGGGGGTAACTATTAATTCTCTGGTCACGAAACTCAGTACAGGGAGATTAATGGAAAAGGTCACAAGGACAAGATCCACCTACCTTAACCAATATTAGATCAGCGAGAGAGTGAGAGTGAGCGCGAGAGAGCGAGCGAGAGAGAGCGAGCGCGAGAGAGCGAGCGAGCGAGCGCGAGAGAGAGAGAGCGAGAAAACAATTCTATAAAAGTAATACCTGTATATAGTTCCTAACTGAATGTAGTGAAAGGCATCGATTTTCATCACAATCCCCTGAGGCAAAGATTGAAAGAACCACAATGTCACTCTAAGCTATACAAGCAATTAGCAGAACAGTTTTGATTAATACCAAACACTTTAACATACATTCAAATATTCTTATTCTAGAACTGGGGGGCACAGTCTCAGGATAAGGGGTCGGCCATTTAGGACTGAGATGAGGAGAAATTTCTTCACTCAGAGGGTGGTGAATCTTTGGAATTCTCTACCTCAGAGGGTCATCGATAATCAATCGTTGAGTATATATTAAAGGCTGAGAATGATAGATTTTTGGACTCTCGGGAAATCGAGGGATATGGGGATCGGGCGGGAAAGTGGAGTTGAGGTAAAAGATTAGCCGTGATCTTATTGAATGGCGGAGCAGGCTCAAGGGGCCGAATGGCCGACTCCTGCTCCTAATTCTTATGTTGTTATGAAGTGCAAGAAAATAAAATACTTGCCTGCAATGTGCAGGGGTTAAAGGTAGTGAAGTCGGAGTGATTTTCTGTCAGTTGGAACTTGTGTGTCCAGAGCCCTGTTTTCAGGAATTCAGGTTAGAAATTATGGGCGAGAATCCCAGAAACCAAGTGTTTTCTTATCCAATGATGGAACTCGCTTTACATTTTTAGTTCCTTGAGTTTTTGACATTTTGAAGAGCTGCATGTTTATCAGTGTGGGACTGTCATACTTGAATATGGAAGATATGGTGATCTAATTGAGGTGTTTAAGACGATTAATGGAGTTGATAGGGTAGATCGAGAGAAATTATTTCCACTGGTGAGGAGTCCGCAACAAAGGTATGTAACCTTGGAATTAGAGCCAGGATGTTTGAGGTGATCACGTCACGAAGCACTGCTTCACACAAAGGGTAAGTGTGATCGCGCAGCCGGCCTTAAAGGGGGGCCATGCACCCAAATAAAATAAGTGGGAACATTGGGGTTAAATGTTGGTGTTCAGTGAGATTTAGGTGTCCTTGAACAGGAAAGACAGCCAGATTCGGGTACAGCAAGCAATTAGGAAGGCAACTGGCATGTTGGCCTTTATTGCAAGCAGCTGGAGTACAAGAGCAACGAAGTCTTACTGCGATTCTACAGGGCTTTGGTGAGACCACACCTGGAGTACTGTGCACTGTTATGATCTCCTTATCAGAGAGGTGGTGCATCGAAGGTTCACCAGACTGATACCTGGGGGTGAGAGGGTTGTCCTATGAGGAGAGATTGAGTAGACTGGGCCTATACTCTCTGGAGTTTAGAAGAATGAGAGGTGATTTGATTGAAACATTTAAGATTCTGAGGGGGATTGACAGAGTAGATGCAGGGAGGATGTTTCCCCCGGGCTGGGGCGTCTAGAACCAGGGGGCACAGTCTCAGGATAAGGGGTCGGCCATTTAGGACTGAGATGAGGAGAAACTTCTTCACTCAGAGGGAGGTGAATCTTTGGAATTGTCTGCCCCAGAGGGCTGTGGAGGCTCAGTCATTGAGTATATTCAAGGCTGAGATCGCTACATTTTTGGACTCTCGGGGAATCGAGGGATATGGGGCTCGGCGGGAAAGTGGAGTTGAGGTCGAAGATCAGCCGTGATCTTATTGAATGGCGGAGCAGGCTCGAGGGGCCGAATGGCCGACTCCGGCTCCTATTTCTGATGTTTTTATGAGAGCGGGGGATGTGTCGAGCGGCAGAAGAGGAAGAAATGAAACACAGATACAACCAAACAGACAAAAGCACAAACCTTTTGTACGTCATAATGAAGCCCGCGTATCACAAAGTTGGGATTGTATTCGTAGTTCCTCAGACCCTCTGGGTACTAAGGGCAGAAAACAGACACATTCTGTTAAAGCAGTGCATTCCACAATAGACAAGCTGGGGCTGCCTTTATACAAATGCATCGCTCTGCTCTGTATTCCTTGACCTGGACTGGCTATGACTGTAGATATTCAGTATTAACATGTGTTTAGTATTAATGTAAACTGCCTTTCTAGGCAGTCGTATTATCCTTCCCTGAGCAGAACTAATGTAATAAAAAGGTTACTGGTAACCTTAAAATTAGAGCTCGGTCGTTCAGGGATGCTGTTATATCGGATTACACGGGATATACGGCACAGAAACAGGCCACTCGGCCCAACCAGTCCATGCCGGCGTTTATGCTCCACTCGAGCCTCCTCCCGTCTTTCCCCATCTAAATCTATCAGCATAACCCTCTATTCCCTTCTCCCCCATATACTTGTCCAGCCTCCCCTTAAATATATCGATACTATTCGCCTCAACCCCTCCCTGTGGCAGCAAGTTCCACATTCTCACCGCTCTCTGGGTAAAGAAGTTTCTCCTGAATTCCCCATTGGATTTCTGGGTGACTATCTTATATTGATGGCCTCTAGTTATGCTCTTCCCCACAAGTGGAAACATTCTCTCTGTATCCACTCTATCAAAACCTTTCATCATTTTAAAGACCTCTATTAGGTCACCCCTCAGCCTTCCTGTTCAAGAGAAAAGAGACCCAGCCCGTTCATCCTTTCCTGCTGTGGTTATGGAAGTGGGCAGGGAAGTGGAGCTGAGTCCATGATCGGATCAGCCATGATCTTATTGAATGGTGGAGCAGGTTCGAGGGGCCGTATGGCCGATTCCTGTTCCTATTTCTTATGTTCTTATAACCCCGCAGTTCTGGTATCATCCGTTAGGAAACATTCCTTCACACAATGGAGCGAGATTATAGTCCCGTGTCTCCCTGAAGTCAGAGATTTGAGGTCAGCCTGGAGGGAAAAGATGAGGTCAGTCTTGGGGCGTACCCAAGGTTCAAAGATCAGGGCCAGCTTGGAGGCCAGAGGCTGGGCCCAGTCTGGACGATGAGAGTTTCAAGTCCTGACTGGCAGTTTGAGTATACAGCCTGCCTGAGCACTGACGTGTGGGCTGCCTAGTGTTCGGCGTGCTGCTCATACAAATGCTTCCTGTACAACTGCTTCCTTGGTTGTCGTCAGCCCCTGACAGATTGAGCCAGCCAACAGTCGCTGTGTGGATTGGTGGACACACACTGGGGTTGATGTTCACCTGACCAAATCGGCAATAACAGAGCAGTAACGGCCTCAAAAAGGGGTGGGCACCATGACCCAGTGAGCAGTGAATGTCTCCGAGGGAGGAGCGAGAACTGGCACCAAATGGAGAAGAGGAAAAAATTCTTTACTGAAATCGAAACTAACTGATTAACTGCACCCCACCCCGCCTCACAGGAAAACATGTTTAAATAAATCTATTATAGGCTGGTTCAACATTTCTAGCTCCTTGACCCACATTACAACAGGGACTACACTCCAAAAGTACTTCATTGGCTGTAAAGCCCTTTGACACATCTGGTGGTCGTGAAAGGCGCTATATAAATGCAAGTCTTTCTTTCATTTACTAGAAGTGCAAAGATGACATACAAGACAGCTTTGCATGATATTTTTATTTCTAATGGTGACAGGCACCCATTAACGCTTCAAGCCCAACAAGAGTTCGCTTAACTCCGCCAGGCACTGGGACACGAATATAAAACTAGAAGGGGAGGGAAGATATCACAGCGGGTGGCGGGGCAGAGAACAAATATCGAGTCTACTCGGAAATACGATGCACGTTAAACGCTGCGAACGGCATGCGCGTGGTCGGTGGAGCAATTCGACAATGCATCCATCACCGGGGGTGATGGTGGAACATGCTCCGGGGACAATGAGAACCTTGTGGTCAGCTTGACGCCTTGGGGAGTTGTGCCAATCGAGGTTTCACAAACAGATATCCGTTTTTATTCCCACGAGCCCATAATTCTGAGGCTGGTTCGACATGAATTCTACATGCCATGGTTACGTCTGCCTTCCTTAGCAAACAGAGAAACATAGAAATTTACAGCGCAGGAGGCCATTGCGGCCCAGCGTGTCCGCGCCGGCCAACAAAGAGCCGCACGGCCCTCGGTCAGCAGCCCTGAAGGTTACATATAAACCTCTGAACAATAATGGAAAGGCAAAGAGCACCCAGCCCAACCAGTCCGCCTCACACAACTGCGACACCCCTTATACTGAAACATTCTACACTCCATCCCAACCGGAGTCATGTGATCTCCTGGGAGAGGCTAAAACCAGATAAAAACCCAGGCCAATTTAGGGAGAAAAAAATCTGGGAAAATTCCTCTCCGACCCATCCAGGCGATCGACACTAGTCCAGGAGATCACCCTGGCCGTATTCGATTCCCTGCAGTACTTAACATTATATCTGCACCGTCCAACAAAAGGTCATCCAGTCTAATCCCAATTACCAGCTCTAGGTCCATAACCCTGCAGGTTACTGCATTTTAAATGCCCATCCAACCATCTAACGAAAGACAGACTTGCATTTATATAGCGCCTTTCACGACCACTGGACATCTCTAAGCGCTTTACAGCCAATGAAGTACTTTTTGAAGTGAAGTCACTGTTGTAATGTAGGAAATGCAGCAGCCAATTTGCGCACAGCAAACTCCCACACACAGCAATGTGATAATGACCAGATAATCTGTTTTAGTGATGTTGATTGAGGGATAAATATTGGCCCCAGGACACCGAGGATAACTCCCCTGCTCTTCTTCAAAATAGTGCCATGGGATCTTTTACATCCACCTGAGAGAGCAGACAGGGCCTCGGTTTAACGTCTCATCCGAAAGACGGCACCTCCGACAGTGCAGCACTCCCTCAGTACTGCCCTTCTGACAGTGCAGCACTCCCTCAGTACTGCACTGGGAGTGTCAGCCTAGATTTTGTGTTCAAGTCCCTGGAGTGGGACTTGAACCCACGACCTGCTGACACTGAGGCGAGAGAGCTGCCCACTGAGACACGGCCAGGGTACATGGGGTGGTTGGAGAGCGTTTGATTTCCCCCAGACTGGACGTGTGGTTAGCTGAGAAGCCACACCGCACTCCCCGAGCCGGCGCCGTGGAGGAATTGAAAGATAGAAACCAACCATCGATCACCAGGCACTGTTTCACTCACAAACGGGAAAGCGAGAGGAAAGTTGCTGAGAAGCTGGTTTTGGTCGGCAGGAATGGCATGCGAGCAGCCACTCTGAAGCGAAGGAGGGAAGGAGACACAGTCCACGAGGACCACAAAGGCAGACCAGAAAAACATCACGCAGGATGAACTGTTAACCTCTCAGTCTCCTGAAGCACAGCAATTGACCAGTCTGAGCTCAGAGTTGTACTTCTAATGATGGTTTGTGAATCTCCAACTGTAAAACGTATTCTATTTTAGCATTAACAAACCCAATTGTCTCAAAAGTTTAAAGCCTTTGTTGATCTCACCTTTGATTACCCAAAAGAATAAAAGGGAGTTTCTTCAAAAGCCCGACAGAGCCCTGGACCATTTTCAGATTCTCGCCTCCCCTCAATGTAGCCAAACGGGGGCCTTGCTGCCGCTCACCCGCTCTGGGGAAACGGGAGCTCGACCGACTTATCTCCCGAGCCAGCTGGCAGGTCAGGCCTTGGTGGGGGAGGGGTGGGGAGGGAGATCCAGGTCGGACTTTGAGCGATGGGGGGGGGGGGGGGGGAGGGAGATCCAGGTCGGACCTTGAGCAATTTGGAGAGGGGGGAGATCCAGTCGGACCTTGAGTGATAGGGGGGAGGGGGTGATCCAACCTCAGTGAGCTTCTGCCCTCCTTGGGTCCCCAAAAATCCTCCCCAAGCAATTTGTTGGGCAGCCAACATCGGGGTTCCTGTCAGGACCAGTCGCTGCTCCGCCCATTTGGACCAGATAATTGCTAAAAAAAAGTCCTACAACTAGCGCGGGGCCCTGAATTGAACACATTAGCAACCTTCCGCTCAAAACAGACAACCTGCCACTCGCCCATTTACAGGCCCGTTAGACTTTGTAGCGGGCTTGCCCTGGGTGTTCATGGGACTGCCCCACCATCCCCTGCCACCATCCCCTGCCACACTCTGATTTTTACCTGCCAGACACCCATTTTTCAGGCGAGAATGAAGCACCCGGTGCCCCTGTGTAGTGTGAAGCCAGGGTCAAGGCCCAGCCTGATCTCCACAACGTCTCACTCTGCTGTGCCCTGGTGTCAGAGCAGGCTCTGGCTGGATCCAGGCTGAACTACACTACACTGTCATGTCAGTCCCAAGCTACAGTAATAGGACAAAACTCATGTGAGGAACCTATACAAACAATTAAGCTCTGCACCAGACATTTAGTCTACAGTTTGGTGATACACCGGAGATACTTATAAAAAAAAGACTTGCAATTTTATAGCACCTTTCACAGATGCAAGGCGTCTCAATGCTCATTACAACCAATGAAGTACTTTTGAAGTGTAGTCACTGTTGTAATGCAGCCAATTTACGCACAGCAAGCTCCCAAAAACAGCAGTGAAATATATGGCCAGATCATCTGTTTTAGATGTTGACTGAGGGATAAATATTGGCCAGCACAGCGGGGATAACTCCCCTGCTCTTCTTCGAAACTGTGCCATGGGATCTTTCATGCCCACCTGAGAGAGCAGAGAGGGCCTCGGTTTAACGTCTCATCCGAAAGACGGCACCTCCGACAGTGCGGAACTCCCTCAGCACTGCCCCTCCGACAGTGCGGCACTCCCTTAGCACTGCACTGGGAGTGTCAGCCTAGATTTTATGCTGAAATCTCTGGGATGGGGCTTGAACCCAAGACCTTCTGACTCAGAGGTGAGAGTGCGACCCACTGAGCCACGGCTAACTGGTTTCAATTACATGTTAAAAAAAAATTGCCCAAGAAATAGGTACTCACTTTATGCTGCTCAATGAGGATTTCCCGTGCAGCATTGAAGATCAGAGTATGCAGGTTGCTGGAGTAAAAGGCTAGTGTGTAGTCGTAGTCAAAGCCATAAATCTCGATGTCCGAGAGGCAGACTTCATTGTTGGCAAATATTGCATCTGGATTAAGAAAACTGGATCTTTCTGGAAAGATCAGCAGGTCTGTGAAAGTAAGGATGTAAGTGTAGTTAGATAGAATTCCTCAGGTATACCGTACACAAATACTCATTTCATCAGACTATACATTCTAACAAATGGCAACTAAATGCAGATCAGCCGTGATCTGATTGGAGGTGGAGCAGGCTCCTGTTCCTCGATATACTTTTAGCATAGAGTAACAGAGGGCCCAGAAAAAAGGAAAATCAAAAGTTGTATTGATGCATTTAAGGGGAAGCTGGATAAACACAGGAGGGAGAAAGGAATAGGTTATGGTGATGGGTGCGATGGCATGGGGTGGGAGGAAGCTGGTGTGTTGCATAAACCCCGGCACGGACCATGGGGCCGATGGCCTGTTTCTGCGCTCTATGTATTGAACATAGATTTCTTTTATTAAATTGCACACCTCTCTCTGGTCCCTTATGCCAAGCGTACTGTTGAATACTCGCCTGAATGAGTAGGAGGCTTAGGCTAACCCCAAAGCCAGCATTCAGCACAGTACAGATTGTGAAATCAGAACATGCACCAGTCCAAATCGTGTCTGCCAACCCTGCAGCAAAAGATTTCAATGGCTTCATTTTAATCCACAGGGTTTGTTTGCCTGGTGCTAATCTGTTGACCCCAGATTTAAAATAGAACTCCATACTCTTCTCACTGGAAAAAAAATATACAGGCAAAGCCTTGAAAGAGATATACTGCCTGATGGGAAACCTGATCTGGGATCAGCAGTTCCAACCGTTAGGCATCTCAAATTTCCTGTTGACATCCTCTCTATAAATAGACTGTCATATGGTCTCCTAGCTGGAAGACCAACTCTATTCTGTTCGAATAGTTCTGACAAAAGGTCAGCTGTTTCTCGCTCCACAGATGCTGCCTGACCTGCTGAGTATTTCCAGCATTTTCTGTTTATAATCTATTACAGCTCAAAAGACGGTAACCATCTTTTGTAGACGTTTGATGCCACTCACACTCATAACGCTTTGAGGTTAGAGGGCGATCTATTGGAGTTATGATGATCTGGATGGACTGCCTGAAAGGGCGGCGGAAGCAGATTCAACAGTAACATTCAAAAGGAAATTGGATAAATACTTGAAGGGGAGAAAACTGCAGGGATGTGGGGAAAGTGGGGGGTGGGGGAGAGAGAGGGACTGATTGGAGAGCTCCTGTTGCAGCTGTGGCTCAGTGGGCAGCACACTTGCCTCTGAGTCAGCAGGTTGTGGGTTCAAGTCCCACTCCAGAGACTTGAGCACAGAAATCCAGGCTGACACTCCCAGTGCAGTGCTGAGGGAGCCCCACACTGTCGGAGGTTCCATCTTTCAGATGAGACATTAAGCCGAGGCCCCGTTTGTTCTCTCAGGTGGATGTAAGCAATCCCAAGACACTTTTTTGAAGAAGAGCAGGGGGGTTATCCCCGGTGTCCTGGTTTATCCCTCAACCAACATCACGAAAAACAGATTAATCTGCTCATCATCAACGTTACGGTTTGTGAGATGTTGCTGTGCGCTAATTGGCTGCTACCTTCCCCACATGACACACCGTGACCGCACTTCGATAATTATTAGCTGTAAAGCGCTTCGGGGGTGGGGGTCCTGAGAAGCTACAGAAATGCAGGTCTGTCTTTCTCTGAAAGGGGCTGTCACAGGCACAGGGGGCCGAATGGCCTCCTCCTGTGCGGTAAGATTCTAGGATCTTCAATGGGTTTTTAATCACACAGCCTGGCTCTCAACAACTTATATATAGCGCCTTTAACGGCTTCACAGCAATGTTATAAAACAAAGCAGATACATTTGACACCGAGCCACATAAGAAGAAATTAGGGCAGATGGCCTAACCCTTGGTCAGAGGTTGGTTTTAAGGAGGAAAGAGAGGTGGAGAGGTTTAGGGAGGGAGTTCCAGAGCTTGGAGCCCAGGCAGCTAAAGGCACGGCCACCGATGGTGGAGCGATTATAATCAGGGATGGTCAGGAGGGCATTTTCTCACCTTTCAGGTGAATGTTAACTAGAGCGACTGAGAGAGCCCAGTCAGTATGGATTGTTGAAATTGATAATTGAAGCTCAGATGTTCTCACCTTGGCTGACTCTCTTGGTCTGGTTGTACAGTGCCCACAGGTAACTCTTCATGCCCCCGGCGCTGCTGCCCGTGTAGGGAGCGGCCGCCTGCCTTTGCCCCGCTGTTGCGGCGATACGGCGCCGCCACCTTGCCCCGCACACCGAGTGCCACCGGGCCAGCGGTCCGTTCGCCAGCCGCTCTCCCCGGCCCCACAGCAGGTCCCGGCCGAGCCCCCCCGGCCACCTGGCCGCCAGCGCCCGCTGGCTCATCCTCGCAGCGCAAGGGAAGGGAAGGGTCCGCAAACTCGCTCCCGCAGCTTGCCCCCTTGTCCTTGGGCTGGAGCCGGGAAGGCCGGCGTGTGTTTACTGCTCGGGCTCTGCCCTAGCCCAGCCTGTCGTCACTTCCCTGCTGCAAGCTGCAGACTGTGGGAGGGCAGCAGGCTCAGTGCCACTGCAACAGCAAGTGTGTCCTTCACTCTCTCACACACTCTGCCAGTGCAGCCCACAGCGGGCAGGGCAGGAAACTGCACTGCAAAGTGCCAAGGGCGTGTAAATGTGCACTCTAGTAGGAGAAAGCAGTTTGTTTTAAGTTATATATATAGCTGAAGACATGTCTGTCTTCTACATAAAGAAAGAAATTGCCAATATTTATCCCTCAATCAACATGATAAAATCACATTATCTGGGTCATTATCACATTCCTGTGTGTGGGAGCTTGCTGTGCACAAATTGGCTGCCACGTTTCCCACATTACAACAGTGACTACATTCCAAGTACTTAATTGGCTGAAACATAGAAAATAGGTGCAGGAGTAGGCCATTCGGCCTTCGAGCCTGCACCACCATTCAATATGATCATGGCTGATCATTCCTTCAGTACCCCTTTCCTGCTTTCTCTCCATACTCCTTGATCCCTTTAGCCGTATGGGCCACATCTAACTCCCTCTTGAATATATCTAACGAACTGGCCTCAACAACTCTCTGCGGCAGGGAATTCCACAGGTTCACAACGCTCTGAGTGAAGAAGTTTCTCATCTCAGTCCTAAATGGCCTACCCCTTATCCTTAGACTGTGACCCCTGGATCTGGACTTCCCCAACATCGGGAACATTCTTTCTGCATCTAACCTGTCCAGTCCCGTCAGAATCTTATAAGTTTCTATGAGATCCCCTCTCATCCTTCGAAACTCCAGTGAATACAGGCCCACTTGATCCAGTCTCTCCTCATATGTCAGTCCTGCCATCCCGGGAATCAGTCTGGTGAATGTTCGCTGCACTCCCTCAATAGCAAGAACGTCCTTCCTCAGATTAGGAGACCAAAACTGAACACAATATTCCAGGTGAGGCCTCACCAAGGCCTTGTACAACTGCAGTAAGACCTCCCTGCTCCTATACTCAAAACCCCTAGCTATGAAGACCAACATACCATTTGCCTTCTTCACCGCCTGCTGTACCTGCATGCCAACTTTCAATGACTGATGTATCATGACACCCAGGTCTCGTTGCACCTCCCCTTTTCCTAATCTGCCGCCATTCAGATAATATTCTGCCTTCGTGTTTTTGCCATCAAAGTAGATAACCTCACATTTATCCACATTATACTGCATCTGCCATGCATTTGCCCACTCACCTAACCTGTCCAAGTCACTCTGCAGCCTTTTAGCGTCCTCCTCACAGCTCACACCGCCACCCAGCTTAGTGTCATCTGCAAACTTGGAGATATTACACTAATTCCTTCATCTAAATCATTAATCTATATTGTAAAGAGCTGGGGTCCCAGCACTGAGCCCTGTGGTACCCCACTAGTCACTGCCTGCCATTCTGAAAATGATCCGTTTATCCCGACTCTTGCTTCCTGTCTGCCAACCAGTTCTCTATCCACATCAGTACATTACCCCCAATACCATGTGCTTTAATTTTACGCACCAATCTCTTGTGTGAGACCTTGTCAAAAGCCTTTTGAAAGTCCAAACACACCACATCCACTGGTTCTTCCTGGTCCACTCTACTAGTTACATCCTCAAAAAATTCCAGAAGATTTGTCAAGCATAATTTCCCTTTCAAAAATCCATGTTGACTTGGACCGATCCCGTCACTGCTTTCCAAATTCGCTGTTATTTCATCTTTAATAATTGATTCCAATATTTTCCCCACTACTGATGTCAGGCTAACCAGTCTATAATTACCCGTTTTCTTTCTCCCTCCTTTTTTAAAAAGTGGTGTTACATTAGCTACACTCCAGTCCATAGGAACTGATCCAGAGTCAATAGACTGTTGGAAAATGACCACCAATGCATTCACTATTTCTAGGGCCACTTCCTTAAGTACTCTGGGATGCAGACTTCAGGCTCCGGGGATTTATTGGCCTTCAATCCCATCAATTTCCCTAACATAATTTCCCGCCTAATAAGGATATCCTTCAGTACCTCCTTCTCACTAGACCCTCGGTCCTCTAGTACTTCCGGAAAGTTATTTGTGTCTTCCTTCGTGAAGACAGAACCAAAGTATTTGTTCAACTGGTCTGCCATTTCTTTGTTCCCCATTATAAATTCACCTGAATCTGACTGCAAGGGACCTACGTTTGTCTTCACTAATCTTTTTCTCTTCACATGTTTGTAGAAGCTTTTGCAGTCAGTTTTTATGTTCCCGGCAAGCTTCCTCTCATACTCTATTTTCCCCCCTCCTAATTAAACCCTTTGTCCTTCTCTGCTGAATTCTAAATTTCTCCCAGTCCTCAGGTTTGCTGCTTTTTCTGATCAATTTATAAGCCTCTTCCTTGGATTTAACACTGTCCTTAATTTCCCTTGATAGCCACAGTTGAGCCACCTTCCCCATTTTATTTTTACTCCAGACAGGAGTATACAATTGTTGAAATTCATCCATGTGATCTTTAAATGTTTCCATTGCCTATCCACCGTCAACCCTCTAAGTATCATTTGCCAGTCTATTCTAGCCAATTCATGTCTCATACCATCGAAATTGCCTTTCCTTAAGTTCAGGACCCTAGTCTCTGAATTAACTGTGCCACTCTCCATCTTAATAAGGAATTCTACCATATTATGGTCACTCTTCCCCAAGGGGCCTCGCACAACAAGATTGCTAATTAGTCCTTTGTCATTACACATCACCCTTTGACCTGGATTCAGAAACTCAAAGCAAAGCAGTCCAATGATACCAAACTAGGAGGGTCAGAGGAAGTGGTTCAGAAATTACAGAATGAGTCCGGCAAAATCTGTAGGTGGGTGGAACAATGGCAGGTGAAATGGTGGGTGGAGGCGCGGCATTCTAATTAGACCAGTTAGCAATTCTATGGTTACAGGGTGTGCCCCTGTTGTAATTGAATGCCTGATTTGGAACAGAACTATTACTTTAATGCTTATTACAGGAGAATAGCAACACTTTTAAGTGTTATTACTACAGTGACCTGGCCAATATTTATCCCTCAACCGACAGCTAAACCATGCCCCTTGCACCCCCCCCAACCACACCACCTACTTTGAGATGTCCAGTGGTCGTGAAAGGCACTATATAAATGCAAGTCTTTTCTTTTTTTAATTTTGAAGGAAGTTGGGCGGGAACTTGCAGAGTTACGGATAACAATCGGGGGGTGGGGGACCCTGTTAAGCTGAGCAGCGGCCTGTGCAGTCTGGAGGTCCCAGCCAGGCCGCTCACCGGTTTTTATATGGGGGAAAAAAATACGCATGCATGAAAACTTGAATGGGCCGGGCAGCCAGTTAAAGGGCCCAAAAAAGAGAAAACATTGTGTGGGACCAAGCACAACTGCTCTTTAAAAGAGCCGGCACAGGCACGATGGGCTGAATGGCCCCTCCTGTAAGTTTAGATGATTATATAGTGCCACTGACAACCTCAAGTCCCCCCCAAAAGCACTTTACAGCCAATTAAATACTTTTGAAGTTTAGTCTCTGTTGTAATATTGGAACCAACTTGCGCACAGCAAGCTCCCACAGACAGATCCTATAACAGCCAGATAATCAGGTGGTGTGGTTGGGGGCGGGGGCACAGTTTAGCTGTCGGTTGAGGGATAAATATTGGCCAGGTCACTGTAGTAATAACACTTAAAAGTGTTGCTATTCTCCTGTAATAAGCATTAAAGTAATAGTTCTGTTCCAAATCAGGCATTCAATTACAACAGGGGCACACCCTATAACCATAGAATTGCTAACTGGTCTAATTAGAATGCCATGCCTCCACCCACCATTTCACCTGCCATTGTTCCACCCACCTACAGATTTTGCCGGACTCATTCTGTAATTTCTGAACCACTTCCTTTGACCCTCCTAGTTTGGTATCATCTGCACATTGGACTGCTTTGCTTTGAGTTTCTGAATCCAGTTCATTTAGAAACAGCAGCAGTCCCAGCACCGAGCTTTGAGGCACCCCATTCAGTATTTGCCTCTACTCTGACAAACCTCCTTTAACTTCTGTCTGAGGCTGAATCACACTGTTCGCAATCTTGGTGTCATATTTGACCCTGAAATTAGCTTTTGACCACATATCCGCAGTATAACTAAGACCACCTAATTCCACTTCCGTAACATCGCCCGTCTCCACCCCTGCCTCAGCTCATCCGCTGCTGAAACCCTCATCCATGCCTTTGTTACCTCTAGACTTGACTATTCCAACTCACTACTGGCTGGCCTCCCACATTCTATCCTATGTAAACTAGAGGTAATGCAAAACTCATCTGCCCATGTCCTAACTTGCATCAAGTCCCGCTCACCCATCACCCCCTGTGCTCACTGCCCCGTGTCCTAACTCACACCGAGACCCGCTCACCCATCACCCCCTGTGCTCGCTGACCTCGTGTCCTAACTCGCACCGAGTCCCGCTCACCCATCACCCACTGTGCTCGTTGACCTACATTGGCTCCTGGTTAAGCAACGCCTCGATTTCAAAATTCTCATTCTTGTTTTGAAATCCCTCCATGGCCCTTGCCCCTCCCTATTTCTGTAATCCCCTCCAGCCCCACAGCCCCCCGAGATGTCTGCGCTCCTCTAATTCTCATACTCAGGGTGAAAAAAAAAATATCGCCTGAGAAAAGCCTGCGTTGAGGCTCAGAAACAGCGGAAGGTATGAAGAGCTACAAAAAAGGTAAGTTGAAGTTTTTATTTTTTAATTCTTTTTCAGCGATTCATTAGTTAAGTGAATGTTTTCTGATTTTTATTTTTGCAATTTTTTTTTGTGTTTTCACCCCTCCCAAGGCCTGTATTTTTGCCGGTGATAGGCCTCGGGATAAAGTTGGTGAGCACCGTTGTAAAGTCCTGTCCCCTCAGTACAGATTCACACGAGGCATGCAGTGAAGTCAAGGTCACTCTGGACCTGCACCTTTATTTCACAGCTCTGGAATGCTGCACTTGCCTGAGACCTGTCCTTATATACCTGTCTCTTGCAAGTGCACTCCTGGTGGTAAGGTATACTGGTGGTTACAGGTCATATCTTATTACAGTCATGTATAGCATGTTAGGATACAGTTATATATAATAATGTAAGATACATGACATCACCCTCCCCCAAGGCCTTATTGTCTTTATAGGTTCAGTCTCTCAGGTGGTCTACGCTCTCGTGTGGAGCGTCTGAGTTGTGGTTCAGTTGTTTGCTTTGGTGTCTGTTTTTCTTTGGGTGTAGTTGCTGGTATCTCGCCTGGGCTGTCTGTTTCGATTGGTGTGATTGTTGTTGACTCGCCTGGGCTGTCTGTTGGGATTGCCCTTTCCTCAGGTTGTTCCCTCTATCTGTCCACCAGGTGTGGTGCGAGTTCCACATTGTAGTCTGCCTCTGGTTCCGCAGTGTTGTTGGTAAATCTGCTTTTGACTTGGTCTACATGCCTGCGGTAGGTTTTGCCATTGTCCATTTGTACTACCAGTAGCCTGTTTCCTTCCTTGCCCATTACTGTCCCTGCAAGCCATTTGGGACCCCTGCCATAGTTTAGTCCAAACACTTTGTCCCCTATCTCATTCCATCTCTCCTCGAATTTCTGTCATGGTACTCAGTCAGCTTATGGCGCTTTGCCTCAACGATTTCGTGCATGTCTGGGAGGATTAATGAGAGCCTTGTTTTTAAAATCCTTTTAACATAGAAACATAGAAAATAGGTGCAGGAGCAGGCCATTCAGCCCTTCTAGCCTGCACCGCCATTCAATGAGTTCATGGCTGAACATGAAACTTCAGTACCCCCTTCCTGCTTTCACGCCATACCCCTTGATCCCCCGAGTAGTAAGGACTTCATCTAACTCCCTTTTGAATATATTTAGTGAATTGGCCTCAACTACTTCCTGTGGTAGAGAATTCCACAGGTTCACCACTCTCTGGGTGAAGAAGTTTCTCCTTATCTCGGTCCTAAATGGCTTACCCCTTATCCTTAGACTGTGACCCCTGGTTCTGGACTTCCCCAACATTGGGAACATTCTTTTCATCAACAGTTGCGCGGGGGGGGATCCCAGTCAATGAGTGCGGACGAGATCTGTATGCCAGCAGCAGTCGCGACTGGCGACCCTGCAGCGTGGGACCTTGGATTTTAAGCATGCCTTGTTTAATGATTTGCACTGCTCTCTCCGCCTGGCCATTGGAGGCCGGCTTGAACGGTCAAGAAAGACTGGATCAACTGGGCTTGTTTTCACTGGAGTTCAGAAGAATGAGAGGGGATCTCAAAGAAACGTTTAAAATTCTGACGGGTTTAGACAGGTTAGATGCAGGAAGAATGTTCCCGATGTTGGGGAAGTCCAGAACCAGGGGTCACAGTCTAAGGATAAGGGGTAAGCCATTTAGGACCGAGATGAGGAGAAACTTCTTCACCCAGAGAGTGGTGAACCTGTGGAATTCTCTACCACAGAAAGTTGTTGAGGCCAATTCACTAAATATATTCAAAAAGGAGTTAGATGTAGTCCTTACTACTAGGGGGATCAAGGGGTATGGCGAGAAAGCAGGAATGGGGTACTGAAGTTGCATGTTCAGCCATGAACTCATTGAATGGTGGTGCAGGCTCGAAGGGCCGAATGGCCTACTCCTGCACCTATTTTCGATGTTTCTATGTGCCGTCTTGACGTGATTTATGTCATGGTCAATTATAAAGTCTTGGAATTCTGCGCTGGTGAAGCACGGACCATTGTCACTGACCAATATGTCAGGGATTCTGTGCATTGCAAACATGGTTGCGAGGCTCTCCACAGTGGTGGAGGTTGTGCTCGAGTTTAAAATGGTGCATTCGATCCACTTTGAAAATGCATCTACAACTACAAGGAACATTTTGCCCATGAATGGGCCCGCATAGTCTACGTGCACCCGCGATCACGGTTTGGTAGGCCAGGGCCAGGGGCTCAGTGGAGCCTCCCTGGGGGCATTGCTGAGTTGGGCACAAATGGTGCACCTTCCCACGCAGAGCTCCAAGTCCGCGTCAATACCAGGCCACCAGATGTGGGATCTGGCTATGCCCTTCATGAGAACGATCCCTGGGTGCTCGCGGTGGAGCTCCCGGACAAATGCCTCTCTGCCTCGCAGAGGCATGACTACTCGGCTGCCCCACATCAGGCAGTCTGCTTGTAGTGATAGCTCATGCATGCGCCTGTGAAAGGGTTTTAATTCCTCGGGGCAGGCATCGCGAGCCTCTGCCCAGTCACCGGTTAGGACACATCTTTTTACGAAGGATAACGTGGGGTCGCTGGCCGTCCAGGCTCTGATTTGGCGAGCCGTCATGGGCGAACCTGTGGACTCAAAGGCATTGATTGCCATGACTATCTCACAGTCCTGTTCGTCAGACCCTTCCGTGGTTGCCAGGGGTAGCCTGCTGAGCGCGTCGGCACAGTTGTCTGTGCCTGGTCTGTGCCTTGTGGTATAGTCGTAGGACGCCAGCATGAGTGCCCGCCGTTGAATTCGCGCCGAGGCGTTGGCGTTTATTGCCTTGCTCTCGGATAGGAGGGATGTGAGGGGCTTGTGGTCAGTTTCTAATGTGAACTTGGCCCCGAAAAGGTATTGGCGCATCTTTTTGACACCGTACACGCATGCGAGCGCCTCTTTCTCTACCATTCCGTACCCGCGCTCCGCCCGCGAAAGTGACCTGGAGGCATAAGCTATGGGTTGTAATTTGCCTGCACTATTGATATGTTGCAAAACGCACCCGACCCCATACACTGACACTTCACATGTGAGAACTAGCTTTTTACCTGGATCAAAGAAAGTCAAAACACTGTTGGAACACAGAAGGTTGCGTGCCTTATTGAAGGCGCGATCCTGGGCGTCCCTCCAATACCAATCGCACCCCTTCCTGAGTAGCACATGGAGAGGCTCCAGCAGCATGCTTAAGTTCTGCATAAAGTTCCCAAAGTAATTAAGTAGCCCGAGAAAGGCGCGCAGTTCTGAGACATTCCGGGGCCTGGGTTCCAGGCGAATTGCTTCTGTTTTGGACTCTGTTGGGCAGATTCCATCAGCGGCAATCCTTCTGCCCAAAAATTCAACCTCAGGTGCGAGAAACAGGCACTTGGATTTCTTGACTCATAGGCCTACCCGATCCAACCGCTTTAGTACTTCCTCCAAATTACGGAGATGGGAGTCGGTGTCCCTGCCCGTGATAAGTATGTCGTCTTGAAATACAACCGTCCCCGGGATGGACTTGAGCAGACTCTCCATGTTGCGCTGGAATATGGCAGCTGCCGACCTGATGCCGAATGGGCATCGATTGTACATGAAAAGGCCTCAATGTGTGTTGATGGTGGTGAGTAGCTTGGATTCCTCGGTCAATTCTTGTGTCATATACACAGATGTGAGGTCTAATTTTGAGAAAAGTTTACCTCCAGCCAATGTGGCTAATAAGTCCTCCGCTCTGGGCAGCGGGTACTGGTCCTGTAGGGAGACTCTGTTTATGGTATATTTGTAGTCCCCACAGATTCGTACGGATCCATCAGGCTTCATGACTAGGACGATGGGACTTGCCCAGTCGCTAAATTCCACAGTTGCTACAATGCCTTCCCGCAGAAGCCTGTCTAGTTCGTGTTCAATCTTTTCCCTCATCACATAGGGTACAGCTCTGGCCTTGTGATGGACCGGTCTAGCATCCTGTGTGATGTAGATTTTGACTTTGGCCCCTTTGAAAGTGCCCACACCTAGCTGAAAGAGATGTTCAAATCGCTTTATAACTGTTGAGCAGGAGGTCCGTTCCTCTAATGACATGGCATGGACATCATCCCATTTCCAGCAGTGCTGGGGGGTCTCCGGGGACAATCCACAGGGGAAGTCTGTTCACTGTCCCTTTGTGTGTGACAGAGAGCATGGCGCTGCCGAGGACTGGTATGATTTCTTTGGTATAGGTCCTTAGTTTGGTGTCGACCCTTGTGAGTTTTGGTCTGTCTCTTTTATGCGGCCACAGTTGTTCAAATTGTTGAGCGCCCATGAGAGATTGACTCGCTCCTGTATCCAGCTCCATGTTGACAGATATCCCGTGGAGTAGGACCCTCATCATTATAGGAGGCGTCCTGTTGTAGGAGCAGCGGCCATTGATCGTGTTGACCCGCTGTACATCGGTGTCCCGGGTACTGTCCCCACCATCTTCTGGTCCGCTTTCCGACCCATCCGATTCGTATACCAGCCGAGCTGCCATTTTTTTGCACATGCGGGCCAAATGCCGTGTATTTTCACAATTTCTGCAAACAGCCTGCTGAAATCGACATCCCCTTGACGAGTGCCCACCCCCACACCTCCAGTACAGACCTGTTCCATTGTTCAAAGTGTTCCCAAAGAATGAGCTGCGTCTGGCTGATCTCACTTGAGCTTCTCTCAGTTTGTAGTTGATTGCTTGCATTGTGGGTTGATGAGGTGTGAACGGCCGTTCCTGTGGCCCTTGATGGCTTCTGCCTGCTGTCGAGAGCCTGTTCTCCCGGTTTCGTCTGTGTGTGGGGGTAGCAGCTTGTTTAGTGCTGTGAACTTCTTGTTCTGATATTTCGTTAGTTGTTGTACCTGCATTGTAAATCAACCTCGTTTCTTCTCCCCCTACCAAGAATGTCTGTGCAACCAGTGCTGATGCCTCTAAGGTCAGGTTCTTGGTCTCTATGAGCTTTCGGAATATGCCTGCGTGGCCTATTCCTTCAATGAAAAAGTCTCTCAGCATTTCTCTCCTCAGTTCATTGGAGAACTCACATAAACTAGCCAACCTCCGAAGTTCCGCCACAAAGTCGGGTATGCTCTGGCCCACACAGCATCTGTAGTTATAGAACCTGTGTCTGGCCATGTGTAGGCTGCTCGCTGGCTTCAGGTGGTCTCTTACCAGTGTGCTCAATTCTTCAAAAGACTTGCTTGCTGGTTTCCCGGGTGCCAACAGATCCTTCATTAAAGCGTATGTTTTCGAGCCACAGCTGGTCAAGAGATGGGCTCTTCTCTTGTCTGCCTTATCGTTGCCTAACCAATCTTTGGTTACAAAGCTTTGCTGGAGCCTTTCTATAAAGTCCTCCCAATTGTCTCCCGCATTGTACTTTTCATCTGATCCGTTGTTCGCCATTCTGTGGATTCTGTATTCCCGTAACTCGTCGCCACTGTAAAGTCCTGTCCCCTCAGTACAGATTCACAAGAGGCATGTAGTGAAGTCAAGGTCACTCTGGACCTGATGTCATATATCTTACATTATTATATATAACTGTATCCTAACATGCTATACATGACTGTAATAAGATATGACCTGTTACCACCAGCATACCTTACCACTAGGGGTGCACTTGCAAGAGACAGGTATATAAGAACAGGTCACAGGCAAGTGCAGCATTCCAGAGCTGTGAAATAAAGGTGCAGGTCCAGAGTGACCTTGACTTCACTACATGCCTCGTGTGAATCTGTACTGAGGGACAGGACTTACAATCGTGGTTTCCACCGCGAATCCTCGAGCAACGCCGATTTTTACCCTCGGGCGTATTTTTGTTGCCAATTTTACCCCCTTAAAAAAGGTGAAGTTTTTGGTGGTACTTTTTCTGTAAAATAACGGGGAAAATCGATATCGGCAAAAACTGAATTTCTAGCCCATTAAATGCAAAGTGGAATCAACAGCAAGATAGTGAATAATGTGGAATGGTGAGCAAGGGAGGTCACTGATCAATAAAGGAGTCTGTTGAGATGGAAGTCTTAGACAGGCTAAATGGACTCAAAACAAATAAACCCCCAAAGTTAGATGGTATTTATTTCAGGGCACTGAGAGAGACTAGGAATGGGATCTGTGAGGCACTGACAATCACTGTGAGAGAGCCAATGTACACGGAGGATGTGCAATTAATTTAATGTAGTACCCAGAGTCATAGCGCAGGTAGAGGCCATTCAGCTCATCGTGCCTGTTTGGTAGTTATCCAATTAGTCCCACTCCCCTACCCTTTCACCATTGCCCTCGAGTATGTATCCAATCCCATTTTGATAGTTATTACTGAACCTGCCTCCACCACCCTGTCAGGCAGCGCGTTCCAGATCATAACAACTCGCTGCGTAAAATCATTCTCCCCCTCTGGTTCTTTTGCCAATCACCTTCAATCTGTGTCCTCTGGTTACCGACCCTCCTGCTAACGGAAACATTTACTCTTATTTACTCTTCATATTTTTGAACATCTCTATTAAATCTCCCCTTAACCTTCTCTGCTCTAAGGAGAACAAATGGTGACTAAACAGACCCAGCAACTACAGAGCCATTGGCCTTACTTTCACTCCATGTAAAATAATGCAATCGATTAGCAGGTGTGAACCCTGATGATCACCTGCACAACAATAACCTTGCTAACAACAGCAGGTAACATGGATTTAGAGGAGGTAGATCAAGCTTGATCAACCTCGTCAACTTCTTTGAGGACGAGGCATTCAAGTGGACTATGATAAGCCCTACGATGTGGTTTATATCCACTTCCAAAAGGCTTTTGATGATATTTCACATGAAAGGCTTGTAATTAATCTTGCAGTGGTTTCAGGATAAACTCTGAGAATGGATAAGAAACTGGCTTAAGGGTAGGAAACAAGGAGGGAGAGAGAGACTGAGGGGGAGAGAGAGAGACGGGGGGAGAGAGAGAGAGACTGGGGGCAGGGAGAGAGAGAGAGAGACTGGGGAGAAAGAGAGAGACTGGGGGGAGGGAGAGAGAGAGATTGGGGGGGGAGAGAGACTGGGGGGGGAGAGAGAGAGAGTGACTGGGGGAGAGAGAGACTGGGGGTAGAGAGAGACTGAGAGAAAGAGAGAGAAAGAGAGAGAATGGGGAGGGGGAGAGACTGGGAGAAAGGGAGAGAGAGAGAGACTGAGGGGAGAGAGAGACTGGGGGTGCAAAGAGAGACTGGGGGAGAGAGAGACTGGGGGTGGGGAGAGAGACTGGGGGAAAGAGAGAGAGAATGGTGGGGGGAGAGAGACTGGGAGACTGGGGGGGAGAGAGAGACTTGGGGGAGGGAGAGGGACTGGGGGGAGGGAGAGAGACTGGGAGAGAAAGAGAGAGGCTAGGGGGAGAGAGAGGCTGGGGGGGGGGGGAAGAGACTGGGGGGAGCGAGAGAGACTGGGAGGGGAGAGAGAGACTGGGAGAGAGAGACTGGGAGAAAGAGAGAGAGAGACTGGGGGGGAAGAGATAGATGGGGGTGAGGAGAGAGAGAGGCTGGGGCAGAGAGAGAGGCTGAGGAGGGAGTTAGGCTGGGGTAGATAGAGAGACTGGGGGTGAGGGGGGCGAGAGAGAGAGACGGGCGGAGAAGAGACTGGGAGAAAGGGAGAGAGAGACTGGGAGAAAGGGAGAGAGAGACTGGGGGAGAGAGAGAGACTGGGGGGAAGGGAGAGAGACTGGGGGGGAGAGAACCTGGGGGAGAGAGAGAGGCTGGGGGAGAGAGAGAGGCTGGGGGGAGAGAGAGAGAGAGAGAGACTGGGGGAGAGAGAGAGACTGGGGGGGGGAGGGAGAAGAGAGGCTGGGGGGGGCAGAGGGAGACTTGGGGGGTGGGGGGGAGAGAGGGAGAGACTGGGAAGAGAGGCTAGGGAAGAGTGAGAGAGAGTGAGAGACTGAAGGGGAGAGAGAAAGAGGCTGGGGGGGGCGGGGGAGAGAGAGCAAGAGGCTGGGGGGTGGGGGGGAAAGTGAGGCTTGGGGGGACGGTGGGGGGGAAAGTGAGGCTTGGGGGGACGGTGGGGGGAAGAAAGAGAGAGACTGGGGAGAGAGGCTTGGGGAGAGAGAGATAGATATTGTGGGGGAGACTGGGAGAGAGGGAGAGAGACTAGGGATGAGAGAGACGCGGGGTGGGGGGGATCAGAGGGGAGAGAGGGAACTCAGGGAAGGCAGATCATATTCTTCTTCCAACTCCCTATAAGGGACATCGTTGGAGTGGATGATATCCAGAAGTCACGACACTGTCACTATTCACTTCATACCCAATAAACCTGTTAACAATCCGCACACAATGCCCCGTCTATGGTGGGGGGGTCGGCTAAGGCGGGATTTTGGTTTGGGGGGAGGATGTACTTGAACTGGGGTAAGACACTTTGGTTGGCCCTTGCTGTCTTCTGGGGAACTCTGTCCCCTGTCACTTCAGGAAGTCAAAGTAGATCAAGTTACAATTTGCAAAGTCAGTGAGACCTTGGGATGGGCGGTTCCAGTTACACATTCCAGTGAAACTTCAGGGTGTGGCTTATCCTCCAAGGGGACCAATCATTGACAAAGGGTGGAGCATGGCGGCCATTTTTGCAGTACAAATAAGCGTGACCTCCGGATTACCTGTCCAGTAACGTAACCACTATGCTACTCAGTTCCAGCCTTCAGTCAGTCTTCCACAATCTTATTTACATTATTATAGTCAGTGGTACTCAGAATTTTCTTCTCACATTCCTCTAAATTGCAAATGCCACCATCTTACACTCCACATCCTCACTGTGTTGGTATGATCCCGGGGGTGATTTCATGCTCCCAGCAATCAGCTGCTTTTGCAGGGATCATGGGTTGGAAACTCAATGCTACAGTATTGTACTGTTTTTCAATCTTTCTGTGAGCCCTTTGGGAGTGTAGGATCGTGGAACCATCCCTTCGAACTCATTCTTTCCCCTGGACCTCAAAACTGTGAAACTCCTTACCTCCCTGTCTTTCTGTCTGTCTAGGATCTATAGGCTTTCAAAGAAAGAAAGACTTGCATTTATATAGCTCCTTTAATGGCCACCAGATGTCTCAAAGCACTTTACAGCCAATGAAGTACTTTTGGAGTGTAGTCACTGTTGTAATGTGGGAAACGCAGCAGGCAATTTGCACACAGCAAGCTCCCACACACAGCAATGTGATAATGACCAGATAATCTGTTTTAGTGATGTTGATTGAGGGATAAATATTGCCCAGGACACCGGGGATTAATCCCCTGCTCTTCTTCAAAATAGTGCCGTGTGATCTTTTACATCCTCCTGAGAGCAGACGGGGCCTCGGTTTAACGTCTCATCTGAAAGACGGCACCTCCGACAGTGCAGCACTCCCTCAGCACTGCAGTGTTAGCCTAGATTTCAGTCTTAAACCCACAACATTCTGACGCAGAGGCGAGTGTGCTACCTGTTGTGTTCCTAACACCGATGAGACTGCACACAGGGAGGTTAAAGTAACAGTGACCTCAGTCTTTAATAAGACACTCCAGAGTGAGGAACAGGCCTTAGGGGCCGGCTTATATACAGTGCTCCCAAGGGATGCTGGGATCCCTTGGGACTTCAGGGGATGCACTCCCTGGTGGCGGAACATGGGAGTGCATGCTTTACAGATACACAACATCACTTCCCTCCAAAGTCAAAGTGAAAACTATTTACAAGGTGAGGCGGTCGGGAGCCTTTCTTTCCCTGGTGGACCGCCTCGGTACAAATGTCTGTTCTGGTGTGTTGGCTGTGCCCTCGCTGGGCTGGCGTGTTGTTGGCCCTGCAGGGCTGCTGGGTGAGCCTGGCCTTGCTGGGCTGTTGGGCGTGATGGGTTAAATTTCCTGGTCCGGCGTGGTGTCGTTGATCCTTTGGGTGTGTGTTGTGGGCTCGAAAAAGGTGGTGTCTGCTGTGGGTTGTTCAGGGCAGTCTGTGAACCGCAGCCTCGTTTGGTCCAGGTGCTTTCTGCAAATTTGTCCATTGTCTCGTTTGACGACAAACACCCTACTCCCTTCTTTAGCTATCATCGTGCCCGCGATCCACTTGGGACTATGTCCATAGTTTAGCACATACACAGGGTCATTCAGATCAATTTCCCGTGACACAATGACGCGACCATCGTTTACATTTTGTTGTGCCGCCTGCTCTCTACCTGATCATGCAGGTTGGGGTGAACCAGTGAGAGTCTGGTTTTAAGTGTCCTTTTCATGAGTAGCTCAGCCGGGGGCATCCTTGTGAGCGAGTGGGGTCTCGTGCAGTAGCTGAGCAGTACTCGGGACAGGCAGGTTTGGAGTGAGCCTTCTGTGACTCTTTTAAGGCTCTGTTTGATTGTTTGTACTGCCTGCTCTGCCTGCCTATTGGAGGCTGGTTTAAACGGGGCCGAGGTGACATGTTTGATCCCATTGCGGTTCATGAATTCTTTAAATTCGGCACTGGTGAAACATGGCCTGTTGTCACTGACCAGTGTGTCAGGCAGGCCGTGGGTGGCAAACATGGCCCTCAGGCTTTCAATGGTGGTGGTGGCGGTGCTTCCCGACATTATTTCACATTCAATCCATTTTGAAAAAGCATCCACTACTACCAGAAACATTTTACCGAGAAACGGGCCCGCATAGTCGACATGGATCCTCGACCATGGTCTGGAGGGCCAGGACCACAAACTTAGTGGTGCCTCTCTGGGCGCGTTGCTCAACTGAGCACACACGCTGCATTGCCGTACACAGGATTCTAAGTCAGAGTCGATACCGGGCCACCACACGTGGGATCTGGCTATCGCTTTCATCATTACTATACACTGGTGTGTGCTGTGGAGATCCGAGATGAACGTCTCCCTGCCCTTTTTGGGTAGTACTACGCGGTTACCCCACAACAGGCAGTCTGCCTGAATGGACAGCTCGTCCTTTCGCCGCTGGAACGGCTTGATTAGCTCTTGCATTTCAATGAGGATGCTGGCCCAGCTCCCATGCAGTACACAGATTTTTACTAGGGACAGCAGAGGATCTTGGCTGGTCCAAGTTCTAATCTGACAGGCTGTGACAGGTGATTTATTATTTTCAAATGCTTCCATGACCATCAACAAGTCTGCGGGCTGCGCCACCATCAACAAGTTTGCAGGCTGCGCCATTTCCACCCCCGTGGTGGGCAATGGTAGCCGACTGAGAGCATCCGCACAGTTCTCGGTGTCTGGCCTGTGGCGGATGGTATAGTTATACGCTGATAGAGCGAGTGCCTTTGTATGCGAGCTGAGGCATTAGTATTTATCCCCTTGTTTTCAGCGAACAGGGATGGGAGGGGCTTGTGATCGGTTTCCAGCTCAAATTTGAGGCCAAACAGGTACTGATGCATTTTCTTTACCCCGAACATACACTCTAATGCCTCTTTCTCAATCATGCTGTAGGTCCTCTCAGCCTTAGACAAGCTCCTGGAAGCATAGGCGACAGGTTGCAACTTCCCCACAATGTTAGCTTGTTGTAATACACACCCGACTCCGTACGACAATGCGTCACATGCTAGCACAAGTCTTTTACACGGGTTATACAATACAAGCAGCTTGTTGGAGCATAAAATGTTTCTGGCTTTCTCAAAAGCAATTACTTGTTTTTTCCCCCATACCCAGTTCTCACCTTTACGCAATAACACATGTAGGGGCTCTAAGAGGGTGCTTAACCCCAGTAGGAAGTTACCAAAATAGTTCAGGAGTCCCAGGAATGCCTGCAGCTCCGTGACGTTCTGTGGCCTGGGCACGTTCCTGATAGCCTCTGTCTTGGCGTCTGTGGGCCGAATGCCGTCCGTCGCGATCTTTCTCCCCAAAAACTCCACTTCTGTTGCCATGAAGTCGCATTTTGACCTCTTCAGCCGCAGCCCTTCGCAATCCAGTTGCTGGAGGGCCTCCTCCAGGTTTTGTAGGTGCTCGACGGTGTCCCGACCCGTGACCAATATGTCGTCCTGAAAAACCACCGTGCGTGGTCCTGACTTGAGTAGGCTCTCCATGTTGTGTATCTGTAAAGCATGCACTCCCATGTTCCATCACCAGGGAGCGCATCCCCTGAAGTCCCAAGGGATCCCAGCTTCCCTTGGGAGCACTGTATATAAGCCGGCCCCTAAGGCCTGTTACTCACGCTGGAGTGTCTTAATAAAGACTGAGGTCACTGTTACTTTAACCTCTCTGTGTGCAGCCTCATGTGTGTTAGGAATACAATAACTGGCGATGAATATACAAATCCAACGCAAAGATGCAGCAAACTGTGGGCATCCTGGAGAAGTTATCGGAGGGTGAGGACTGGGAAGCCTATGTTGAACGGTTAGACCAGTACTTTGTAGCCAACGAGCTGGACGGAGAAGGAAGCGCTTCAAAAAGGAGAGCGGTCCTCCTCACGGTCTGCGGGGCACCGACCTACAGCCTCATGAAGAATCTTCTGGCTCCGGTGAAACCCACAGATAAGTAGTATGAGGAGCTATGTACACTGGTTCGGGAGCATCTTAACCCGAGGGAGAGCATGCTGATGGCGAGGTATCGGTTCTATATGTACCAGTGATCTGAAGGTCAGGAAGTGGTGAGCTAAGTCACCGAGCTAAGGCGACTTGCAGGACAATGTGAGTTTGATGGCTACCTGGAGCAAATGCTCAAGAGACTTTTTTGTACTGGGCATTGGCCACGAGACCATCCTACGAAAACCTTTGACTGTAGAGACACCGACCCTCAGTAAGGCCATTGCAATAGCACTGGCGTTTATGTCCACCAGTGATAACACCAAACAAATCTCTCAGCACACAAGTGCTAGCAATTTTCATAAATTAACTGGAACTATGTTTGGGAGCAGAAATGTACAGGGCAGAACCCATGAGTCTGCAACTGCCAGCAGGCCTCAGGTGACCCAGATGACTCAGAGTCCGCAACTCACACCTTGTTGACGTTGTGGAGGCTTCCATTCAGCCTATTCATGCGGTTTCAAAGGGTATGTTTGCAAGAGCTGTGGAACAATAGGGCACCTCCAACGAGCTTCAGATGAGCTGCAAGCTCTGCAAAACCTGCTAACCACTACGTAGCAGAGGAAGATCGGTCCATGGTGGATCAAAGCAATTTCGAGCCTCAGAGAGAGGAGGCAGATGCTGAAGTACACGGGGTGCATACATTTTCGACGAAATGTCCACCTATAATGCTAAACGTAAAATTGAATGGCTTACCCGTAGCCATGGAACTGGACACTGACCCAGGTTCTTAACAAATTTCCTTCCCTTTTTGAGCCAGACATTGGAAACTTTTCTGGGGCAAAGGTGCGGATCCATTTGATCCCAGAGGCACGACCCATTCACCACAAGGCGCGAGCGGTACCTCATATGATGAGGGAGAAAGTGGAAATCGAGCTGGACAGGCTGCAACGCGAGGGCATCATCTCCCCAATGGAATTCAGTGAGTGGGTCAGCCCGATTGTTCCAGTACTCAAAAGTGATGGCACGGTTAGGATTTGCGGCAATTATAAAGTAACTATTAATCGTTTCTCGCTACAGGACCAATACCCGCTACCGAAAGCAGACGACCTATTTGCGACGCTGGCAGGAGGCAAGACCAAGCTTGACCTGACTTCGGCCTACATGACGCAGGAGCTGGAGGAGTCTTCGAAGGGCCTCACCTGCATCAACACGCACAAGGGACTGTTCATCTACAAAAGATGCACGTTTGGAATTTGGTCGGCTGCAGCGATCTTCCAGAGAAACATGGGAGTGCATGCTTTACAGATACACACTACCCACTGAGCCACAGCTGACACTCAAACCACAAGTTTGACATTGTTTAATCATCACTCCCTAATTTACTTCATCTTATATTTTACATTCTTAAACATTAATGATGTTCTGTATGAGTCTTGGCTCTTCACCTTGGTTTCTTTCTCGCTCTCTCTCTCTCTCGCTCTATATATATATATATATAGGCTTATTTTCTGCATACACCTAGCAGAGGATATGCCCTATCAGAAGTGCAGATTGAAAATTGGGGGTGTAAATTCAGAAGATCAGCACATGTCCTGTGTTTTTCTCCATTTGGGCTGATTTTCTCTCGTTGTTTCCGGAAAGCACTCCTTCGTGGGATATGGTTGCCAGGAACTCACCTTTTCCTCTTGTGACAACTGACTGTTATTAGCGTGAGAGCTTGAACTTTGAGTGTTAGCGGGCTATTCAACTGAAGGGGGACATACTCACAGTTGAGTCCAATCCTGTACTCACCCAACATTCAGATAGGCAAGCACTTCCTGTAGAGATGTCGCGATGGCGATCAGGAATAGGAACGCTGGCTGATTTTCTCTTCCCTAGTGTATCGGCAGCCTGTTTTACACCTCGTACGATGTTCTTTTCCAGTTCATTTCGCTATCGCCCGTATTTCAACCAGCACTAGATGTTAAACTTACCCCGTTCACATGTGTGAAAGGCATTTCCCGTCATACCTTCTGGCAAAATAACGCCAGTGTAATCTTTAGCGTTGACAACCAGTCTCATTTTATTGTGCAAACGTTAAGACATGGGGTGTGTTTGTATTTTCCCCAATCAGTGTCCTGGGGCTAGACTTTCCCTGAGCCCCTCAACACCCAATTGCCAAAACACCACTAACACTGGGGAAGTCCAGAACCAGGGGTCACAGTCTAAGGATAAGGGGTAAGCCATTTAGGACCGAGATGAGGAGAAACTTCTTCACCCAGAGAGTGGTGAACCTGTGGAATTCTCTACCACAGAAAGTTGCTGAGGCCAATTCACTAAATATATTCAAAAAGGGGTTAGATGTAGTCCTTACTACTAGGGGTATCAAAGGGTATGGTGAGAAAGCAGGAATGGGGTACTGAAGTTGCATGTTCAGCCATGATCTCATTGAATGGCGGTGCAGGCTCGAAGGGCCGAATGGCCCACTCCTGCACCTAGTTTCTATGTTTCTATGAAAATTTCGCCCGGTGAGAAAATGGATCTTGCACCAATATTCTCGGCGGTTTCTCGGTGGTTAAAATGAAACTAGGTGAAACGGGCGGTTCTTACCGGAATGGACGGTACATACATAAAATATAGTCTGAGGCTGCGGTTGGGCCTAGGGAGGGGGGAAAACTCAAAAAAAAAATTTTCACTTAAACAAAAAATAAAAAGTTATAAAACATTCTCAAGACACTTTTTGACGTAATTACCGTTTTTAGAATTTTTAAAATAATTTTAAAAAAGCTTTAACTTACCTTTCTTTGCAGGGTACTCACCGACCACCCTGTTTCCAGCAGCTTTCCGTGGCCAGTTTCCTCGGCGGTGCGTACGGGTCCCCACTGAGGCCAAACTTAGATCCTGGCGGTTTCCTCGGCGGTGCACGTGGGTGGTTTGCTCCACCGCGGTCTTTTCAAAATGTGGGCGGAACTCTTCAAAAAATAAAGAGGAAAGTTTCGCCGGGTGGTTTTTCATCAAAACACAGCCATACCGCCGAGAAATCCGCTGACAATGGGTGAAAGTCTAGCCCCATATACTGAGATGAAAATTCAAATATACATTCTAAAGGAAAGTTCCGACAGGTACTGCTTTTTCTGAATACCTATAAAAGCTATTGTAGAGTTGAAACTGTTCATAATCTCCGGAAGCCTGTGATTAGAGAGCATTTTCATCGGTTTGCTATAATGATGTACAAATTAATACTCCAACAATAATTATTTTTGAATTGCTTAACTGTTCAATTATCAAGATTAAATGATATGGCTATTAGGTTAGTCAAGCGCAGAATGTCTCATTTCTCCAAAGTACATGCTAATCATTCTGAATTCAAATGCCCCAGATGAAAGCTAATTATTTCAAATAAATCCTTCAACATTTCGGAGTTGAACAACACAGGAGAAGTGCCCTAAGGATACTGATTGACATTCAAGTGTCCTTATCCTCCTTTGTAAAGTTTAAAGGAGCTTGCCGAGGCTTAATTAGGCAAACAATCATCATCATCATAGACAGTCCCTCGAAACCGAGGAAGACTTGCTTCCACTCTAAAAGTGAGTTCTCAGGTGACTGAACAGTCCAATACGGGAACCACAGTCTCTGTCACAGGTGGGACAGACAGTGGTTGGAGGAAAGGGTGGGTGGGGAGTCTGGTTTGTCGCACGCTCCTTCCGCTGCCTGCGCTTGGTTTCTGCATGCTCTCGGCGATGAGACTCAAGGTGCTCAGCGCCCTCCCAGATGCTCTTCCTCCACTTAGGGCAGTCTTTGGCCAGGGATTCCCAGGTGTCGGTGGGGATGTTGCATTTTATCAAGGAGGCTTTGATGGTGTCCTTGTAACGTTTCCTCTGACCACCTGGGGATTGCTTGCCGTTCAGGAGTTCTGAGTAGAGCGCTTGCTTTGGGAGTCTTGTGTCGGGCATGCGGACAATGTGGCCCGCTCAACGGAGCTGGTCGAGTGTGGTCAGTGCTTCGATGCTGGGGATGTGGCCTGATCGAGGACACTAACGTTGGTGCATCTATCTTCCCAGGGGATTTGCAGGATCTTGCGGAGACATAGTTGGTGATATTTATCCAGCAATCTGAGGTGTCTACTGTATTTGGTCCACGTCTCTGAGCCATACAGGAGAGAGGTTATCACTACAGCCCTGTAGACCATAAGTTTGGTGCCAGATTTGAGGTCCTGACCTTCGAACACTCTTCCTCAGGCAACCGAAGGCTGCACTGGCACACTGGAGGTGGTGTTGGACCTCGTCGTCGATGTCTGCCCTTGCTGATAGTAGGCTCCTGAGGTATGGTAAGTGATCCACGTTGCCCAAGGCCACGCCGTGGATCTTGATGACCGGTGGGCAGTGCTGTGTGGCGGGGTCAGGTTGGTGGAGGACCTTTGTCTTACGGATGTTTAGTGTAAGGCCTATGCTTTCATATGCTTCAGTGAAGATGTTGACTATGACTTGAAGTTCAGCCTCTGAATGTGCGCAGATGCAAGCGTTGTCCGCGTACTGTAGTTCAATGACAGAGGATGGGACGGCCTTGGATCTGGCCTGGAGGTTGAATAGGTTTCCACTGGTTCTATAGTTTAGTTCCACTCCAGCGGGTCCTTGTTGAGAGTGAGGTGGAGCATTGCAGCGAGGAAGATCGAGAAGAGGGTTGGCGCGATGATGCAGCCCTGCTTGACCCCGGTCTGGATGTGGATTGGGTCTGTGGTGGATCCATTGGTCAGGATCGCGGCCTGCATGTTGTCATGGAGCAGGCGGCGCGCTGCGGGTCGGGCGGGAGTTAAAAAGTGCGCAGATGTCGCGACCAGGGACATTGCACACCGGGCGCAGTTCTCCCGGGCAGTGCTACTCCTCACCGCCGCTAAACCTGGCCCCAAAAATGCCCGCAGGGCGCTGGAGGCTGACCGCCCACCCAGAAGGCCTCACCGCTGCCATTGTCGCCCCTCAGGGGCAAAAAACAGAGCACAAAAGACTGGAAAATCGACCCCTTAATCATAGAATCTTAGAAACATAGAAATTTACAGCATGGAAGGAAGCCATTTCGGCCGATCGTGTCCACGCCGGCCGACCAAGAGCTACCCAGCCTAATCCCACTTTCCAGCTCTCGGTCCGTAGCCCTGCAGGTTACGGCACTTCAGGTGCACATCCAGGTACTTTTTAAATGTGGTGAGGGTTTCTTCCTCTACCACCCTTTCAGACAGTGAGTTCCAGACCCCCACCACCCTCTGGGTGAAGAAATTTCCCCTCAAATCCCCTCTAAACCTCCCCCCAATTACTTTAAATCTATCCCCCCTAGTTGTTGACCCCTCTGCCAAGGAAACCAGGTCCTCCCTATCCACTCTATCCAGGCCCCTCATAATTTTATACACCTCAATCAGGTCTCCCCTCAGCCTCCTCTGTTCCAAAGAAAACAGACGCAGCATCTCCAGTCTTTCCTCATAGCCAAAATTCTCCAGTCCAGGCTTGTAAATCTCCTCTGCACCCTTTCCAATGCAATCACATCTTTACTGTAATGTGGTGCTCCAGCTGCGGCCTAACCAGTGTTTTATACAGTTCAAGCATAACCTCCCTGCTCTTGTAGTCCATGCCTCGACTAATAAAGGCAAGTATTCCATATGCCTTCTTAACCACCTTATCTATCTGGCCTGCTACTTTCAGGGATTTCTGGACCTGCACTCCAAGGTCCCTTAGTTCCTCTACACTTTTCAGTGTCATACATTTAATGTGTATTCCCTTGCCTTGTTCGAACTCCCCAAATGCACCATTGCATCTCGTGCACCATTCTGGTAGGCATTGAGTGGAGCCGTGCACTTCCATGGGAAGAAAAAACAAATCGGAGGCATAATCACCCCAGGCCCCTTTCACATTAAGGCCGATTCCCTGCTCCCAGTCAGGACTGGTTCTCACCGAGAGCGCATCACGACAAATCAGGAATGCACAATGCATAGTTCTCAACTCCCTAAAATTAATGGGCTGCAGAAATAAAAGGCAGTACGCCAATAATGTGTTCCCTGTGAGCACTGTTCCCTCCCTGAAGCACGGAATTAACCTTATAGGTCCAAGTAGGCACTTGCAATGTATTTTTTTTATTCATTCTTGGAATATGAGCATCACTAGCTAGGCCGGAATTTATTGCCCATCCCTAGTTGCCCACGATAAGGTGGTGGTGAGTCACCTTCTATTACTAATTAGGCTGTGTGGCAAACATTACTACTGAAAAAGAAAATAATTGTGTTTTTTCTTCAATCAATCTGCCTCTGATCCAAGGATGCTGTGGGCAGGTTCTCTTCAGGGATGATGGAGCTGCAAGATGATAGGCCTGACAGTGGAAGTTTGGAACTAAAATAGTCTTCTGGTAGATCCATAATCTTATACCTGAACTGGGAAAATGAGAGGTATACCAGGGCACTGTTGATGATTGATCAGCCAGTCTGACTCACGAATGGAGCCTGGGTCGCTGGGGCAAGGATTCCTACCACTTAGCTCCAGATAATTCTATAAACAAAGGCCCTTCTCAAGATAACTCTATAAACCAATATCCTAACTGGTAGGGTAGCCTTAACTAGACAAGCACCAGAATTCGCTGCCTCAGAGAGCTGTGGAAGCTGGGTCATGAAATAAATTTAAGAGAGATAGACAGTTTCTTAACCGATAAGGGATTAAGGGGTTATGGGGAGCGGGCAGGGAAGTGGACCTGAGTCCCTGATCGGATCAGCCATAATCGTATTAAATATTGGTGCAGGCTTGAGGGGCCATATGGCCGACTCCTATTTCTTATGTTCTTATGAAGCTTAGCAGTGCTTTGTAATGGTAAGATGCAACAGCAGTATCTTGGGCACAACTGGGGACTCTGAAGCGTCTGCTCTGCCAACCTGTGCCATAAACACCATAGCCCGGATTTTAATCTGCAGTGAGGATTAGGCGGGCTGGGGGATGGCGGGGGGGAGGGGAGGGAAATCGAGGTAAGCACCAAATCCACATGACCTTGGCAGTGTGAGACCTTGTGCGATGTTAACACCATGACATCATCAGCATGTCCCCAGCCAGCCGTATGCCCCTGCCAGGTGGGAACACACAGTTAAATCACAGAGAGGGGGTTTCGGGAGGCTCTCGTGTTTCGGAAGGGAGGGGGGTGATGGAGCAGGGGGCAGGCATAAACTTTCCTGGAGAGGCATCTGATCCTCTTGGTTCCACAGGAAAAGTAAAAATAAAACATACCTGTTTGGGTCTGTTCTGGTCCCAGAGCCTCTTCCCACCTTCTTCACCTGGTGCAAGAGCTACAACACCAGAGTAAAAATAAAACGGGGAAGGTGGCTCAACCGTGGCTAACAAGGGAAATTAGGGATAGTGTTAAATCCAAGGAAGAGGCATATAAATTGGTCAGAAAAAGCAGCAAACCTGAGGACTGGGAGAAATTTAGAATTCAGCAGAGGAGGACAAAGGGTTTAATTAAGAGGGGGAAAATAGAGTATGAGAGGAGGTTTACCGGGAACATAAAAACTGACTGCAAAAGCTTCTACAAACATGTGAAGAGAAAAAGATTAGTGAAGACAAACGTAGGTCCCTTGCAGTCAGAATCAGGTGAATTTATAATGGGGAACAAAGAAATAGCAGACCAATTGAACAAATACTTTGGATCTGTCTTCATTAAGGAAGACACAAATAACCTTCTGGAAATACTAGGGGTTCGAGGGTCTAGCGAAAAGGAGGAACTGAAGGAAATCCTTATTAGTCAGGAAATTGTGTTAGGGAAATTGATGGGATTGAAGGCCGATAAATCCCCAGGGCCTGATAGGCTGCATCCCAGAGTACTTAAGGAAGTGGCCCTAGAAATAGTGGATGCATTGGTGATCATTTTCCAACAGTCTACTGACTCTGGACAGTTCCTATTGACTGGAGGGTAGCTAATGTAACATCACTTTTTAAAAAAGGAGGGAGAGAGAAAACAGGGAATTTTCGACCGGTTAGCCTGACATCAGTGGTGAGGAAAATGTTGAAATCAATTATTAAAGATGAAATAGCAGCGCATTTGGAAAGCAGTAACAGGATCGTTACAAGTCAGCCATGGATTTATGAAAGGAAAATCATGCTTGACAAATCTTCTGGAATTTTTTGAGGATGTAACTAGTCGAGTGGACAAGGGAGAACCAGTGGATGTGGTGTATTTGGACTTTCAAAAGGCTTTTGACAAGGTCCCACACAAAAGATTAGTGTGCAAAATTAAAGCACATGGTATTGGGGGTAATGTATTGATGTGGATAGAGAACTGGTTGGCAGACAGGAAGCAGAGAGTCGGAATAAATGGGTCCTTTTCAGAATGGCAGGCATGACCAGTGGGGTGCCGCAGGGTTCAGTGCTGGGACCCCAGCTATTTACAATATACATCAATCATTTAGATGAAAGAATTGAATGTAATATCTCAAAGTTTGCAGATGACACTAAGCTGGGTGGTGGTGTGAGCCGTGAGGAGGATGCTAAGAGACTGCAGGGTGACTTGGACAGGTTAGGTGAGTGGGCAAATGCATGGCAGATGCAGTATAATGTGGATAAATGTGAGGTTATCTACTTTGGTGGCAAAAACAGGAAGACACAGATTAGGAAAAGGAGAGGTGCAACGAGACCTGGGTGTCATGGTACATCAGTCTTTGAAGTTTGGCATGCAGGTACAGCAGGCGGTGAAGAAGGCAAATGGCATGTTGGCCTTCATAGCTAGAGGATTTGAGTATAAGAGCAGGGCGGTCTTACTGCAGTTGTACAGAGCCTTGGTGAGGCCACACCTGGAATAATGTGTTCAGTTTTGGTTTCCTAATCTGAGGAAGGACGTTCTTGCTATTGAGGGAGTACAGCAAAGGTTCACCAGATTGATTCCCGGGATGGCAGAACTGACATATGAGGAGAGACTGGATCAACTGGGCTTGTATCCACTGGAGTTTAGAAGAATGAGAGGGGATCTCATAGAAACATATAAAATTCTGACGGGATTGGACAGGTTAGAGGCAGAAAGAATGTTCCCGTTGCTGGGGAGTTCCAGAACCAGGGGTCACAGTCTAAGAATAAGGGGTAAGCCATTTAGGACCGAGATGAGGAGAAATTTCTTCATTCAGAGAATTGTGAACCTGTGGAATTCTCTACCACAGAAAGTTGTTGAGGCCAGTTCGTTAGATGTATTCAAAAGTGAGTTAGATATGGCCCTTACAGCCAAAGGGGTCAAGGGGTATTGAGAGAAAGCAGGAAAGGGGTACTGAGGTTGAATGATCAGCCATGATCTTATTGAATGGCAGTGCAGTCTCGAAAGGCCGAATGGCCTACTCCTGCACCTAATTTCTATGTTTCTATGTTTCAGGGCACCTGTTAAAATTACATCGGGGCCCAGTGACATCATCGGAGCCCAATCACCATATTTTTAGAAGGACCCCGCCTGCGTCAGGTGGGTGTCCTTGCCAACTGCTCAGAAGAGTAGAATAAAATTCCAGACAGTGGGATCGAAGGGGTACATCAGCTGGTAAGTCACCCGGCGGATTTTAACTTACTACCGCTGAGCGGCAAGGGTTAAAATTGTTTCCCCGTGATCAATTTCTGCATGTGTCAATTACAAACTCACCAAAAAGTACTCATTTTTTTTGCCAAACATTTCTTTTAAGATAAGCAAGAAAGTATGTTTTTTATATAAAGCAATGGTAATTATTTACAACTGAGTTACAAAATAAATCAATGCTAGGCAGAAAGTTCTTATCTCAGTTTACATTCTGCAACTTTATACCGTGTGAATGGCCCGTGGGTCAGTATAGAACCAGCGATCACAACATTCTTCTGAATGCTTGTCCCAAGATTACATTAGTTTCATGATTTGAAACAAAAAGTGTACAGTCAAAACAAAAATTATTTGTGTGATTATGTAGGAAAGGAATTCATATAATTTCATATAATTTATTGTAATTCAGAGTATAAACATTCCACAGTCAGCTCCCATAAATCACTGTCCCTTCTAGTATAGGGTTGTGATATGGGATAGGTTCATCACAATGCTTCTTTAACCACTCTTCCTTTCATGTCCTTTAACTCCCAGCACATAACTCACAAAATGAAGGAAATGTAAATTACAACAACAACTTGTATTTATATAGCTTAACACAGCAAAGTGTCCCAAGGCGTTTCACAGGAGCGTAATCAGACAAAAAATTGATACCATGCCAAAGAAAGAGATGTTAGGACAGATGGTCAAGAGCTAGGTTAAAGAGGTCAAGGAGCAGAGCGAGGCGGAGAGGTTTAGGGACGGAGGTCGAGAGCTTAGGGCCTCGGTAGCTGAAGGCACGGCCGCCAATGTTGGGGCGAAGGAAGTTGGGGGTGCACAAGAGGCCAGAATTGGAGGAGTGCAGAGTTCTCAGAGGGTTGTAGGGCTAGGGGACGTTAAAGAGATAGGGAGGGGCAAGGCCATGGAGGGGCTTGAACACAAGGATGAGAATTTTAAATGTGAGGCATTGGTGGACCGGGAGACAATGTAGGTGTGATGGTGAACGGGACATGGTACGAGTTAGGATACGGGCAGCAGAGCTTTGGATGACATCAAGTTTATACAGGGTGGAACATGGGAGGCCAGCTAGGAGTGCGTTGGAATAGTTGAGTCTGGAAGTACAAAGGCATGGATGAGGGTTTCAGCAGCAGATGGGCTGAAGCAGGGCCAGAGACAGACGACATTACAGAGGTGGAAGTCAGCAATCTTGGTAAGGGAGAGGATATAGGCTCGGAAACACAGATCCGGGTCAAATAGGACACCGAGGTTGCGGACAGTCAGGTTCAGCTGAAACAGTGGCCAGGAAGGGGGATGGAATCGGTGGCTAGGGAATGGAGTTTGTGGCATGGGCTAAAGGCAATGGTGAGAATGAACAAAAAAAAGTTCATGACAAAAGGCCAGACAACTCCACAAATGCATAACCAGATGTACAAATCTTGCAGATATAATATGATGTATATGTAGACATGGAGCATTGTGTCCAATTCTGGGCACCACACTTTAGGAAGGATGTGAAGGCCTTAGAGAGGGCGCAGAAAATATTACAAGCATGATTCCAGGGATGAGGGGCTTCAGTTTTGTGATAGACTGGAGAAGCTGGGGTTGTTCTCCTTGGAGCAAAGAAGGTTGAGAGGAGATTTGATCGAAGTGTTCAAAATCATGAGGGGTCTGGACAGAGTAGATAGGGAGAGACTGTTCCCATTGGCGGAAGGGTCGAGAACCAGAGGACACAGATTTAAGGCGATTGGCAGAAGAACCAAAGACGACATGAGGAAAAACATTTTTACGCAGCGAGTGGTTAGGATCTGGAATGCGCTGCCTGAGAGGGTGGTGGAGGCAGACTCAATCGAGGCTTTCAAAAGCGAGTTGGATAAGTACCTGGAGGAAAAACATTGCAGGGTTACAGGGAAAGGGCGGGGGAGTGGGTCTGGCTGAGATGCTCCTGCAGAGAGCCGGCACGGGCTCGATGGGCCGAATGGCCTCTTTCTGAGCTGTAACTATTCCATGATTCTATATAATACACGTTATCATCATTAGCGGTCCCTCATATCAAGGATAACTTGTTTCCATGCCAAAAAGGGATGAGTTTACAGATGTTTCAATGAAGGACCTAATACTTCAGGTCCCGAACTACATGTCGAAGGGTGGAAACATAGAAACACAGAAAATAGGAGCAGTAGTAGGCCATTCGGCCTCTCGAGTCCGCACCGCCATTCAATATGATCATGGTTGATCCTCTATCTCAATACCATATTCCCACTTTCTCCCCATACCCCTTGATGCCTTCTGTGTCTAGAAATGTATCTATCTCCCTCTTAAATATATTCAGTGACTTGGCCTCGACAGCCTTCTGTGATAGAGAATTTCACAGGTTCACCACCCTCTGAATGAAGAAATTTCTCCTCATTTCAGTCCTAAATTTCCTACCCCGTATCCTGAGACTGTGTGATCCCTTGTTCTAGACTTCCCAGCCAGGGGAAACATCCTCCCAGCATCCAGTACATCCAACCCCGTCAGAATTTTAAACGTTTCAATGAGATTCCCTCTCATTCTTCTAAACTCTAGTGAATACAGGCCTAGTCAACCCAATCTCTCCTAATAAGATAGGCCTGCCATCCCAGGAATCAGCCTGGTGAACCTTCGCTGCACTCCCTCTATGGCATGTATATCCTTTTTTAGGTAAGGCCAAAACTGCACACAATACTCCAGGTATGGTCTCACCAAGGCCCTGTATAACTGTAGTAGACATCCTTGCTCCTGTACTCAAATCCTCTTGCAATGAAGGCCAACATATGTCGAGGAACCAACCAGGGAGCTGGCCATCCTAGACTGGGTGATGTGTAATGAGAAGGGACTAATTAGCAATCTTGTTGTGCGAGGCCCTTTGGGGAAAAGTGACCATAATATGGTAGAATTCCTTATTAAGATGGAGAGTGACAAAGTTAATTCGGAAATTAGGGTCCTGAACTTAAGGAAAGGTAACTTCGATGGTATGAGGCGTGAATTGGCTAGAATAGACTGGCGAATGATACTTAAAAGGTTGACGGTGGATAAGCAATGGCAAACATTTAAAGATCACGTGGATGAACTTCAGCAATTGTACATCCCTGTCTGGAGTAAAAATAAAACTGGGAAGGTGGCTCAACCGTGGCTAACAAGGGAAATTAAGGATAGTGTTAAAACCAAGGAAGAAGCATATAAATTGGCTAGAAAAAGCAACAAACCTGAGGACTGGGAGAAATTTAGAATTCAACAGAGGAGGACTAAGGGTTTAATTAAGAAGGGGAAAATAGAATACAAGAGGAAGCTTGCAGGGAACATAAAAACTGACTGTAAAAGCTTCTATAAATATGTGAAGAGAAAAAGATTAGTGAAGACAAACGTAGGTCCCTTGCAGTCGGATTCAGGTGAATTTATAATGGGGAACAAAGAAATGGCAGACCAATTGAACCAATACTTCGGGTCTGTCTTCACAAAGGAAGATACAAATAACCTTCCGAATGTACTAGGGAACAGTGGGTCTAGTGAGAATGAGGAACTGAAAGATATCCTTATTAGGCTGGAAATTGTGTTCGGGAAATTGATGGGATTTAAGGGCGATAAATCCCCGTGTCCTGATAGTCTGCATCCCAGAGTACTTAAGGAAGTGGCCCTAGAAATAGTGGATGCATTGGTGATCATTTTCCAACAATCTATCGACTCTGGATCAGTTCCTATGGACTGGAGGGTAGCTAATGTAATGCCACTTTTTAAAAAAGGAGGGAGAGAGAAAGCGGGTAATTATAGACCGGTTAGCCTGACATCAGTAGTGGGGAAAATGTTGGAATCAATCATTAAGGATGAAATAGCAGCGCATTTGGAAAGCAGTGACAGGATTGGACCGAGTTAGCATGGGTTTATGAAAGAGAAATAATGCTTGACGAATCTTCTGAAATTTTTTGAGGATGTAACTAGTAGAGTGGACAAGGGAACCAATAGATGTGGTGTATTTGGACTTTCAAAAGGCTTTTGACAAGGTCCCACACAAGAGATTGGTGTACAAAATCAAAGCACATGGTATTGGAGGTAATGTACCGACATGGATAGAGAACTGATTGGCAGACAGGATGCAGAGAGTCGGGATAAACGGGTCCTTTTCAGAATGGCAGGCAGTGACTAGTGGAGTGCCGCAGGGCTCAGTGCTGGGACCCCAGCTCTTTACAATATACATTAACGATTTGGATGAAAGAATTGAGTGTAATATCTCCAAGTTTGCGGATGACACTAAACTGGGTGGCAGTGTGAGCTGTGAGGAGGACGCTAAGAGGCTGCAGGGTGACTTGGACAGGTTAGGTGAGTGGGCAAATAAATGGCAGATGCAGTATAATGTGGATAAATGTGAGATTATCCATTTTGGGGGCAAAAACACGAAGGCAGAATATTATCTGAATGGCGGCAGACTAGAAAAAGGGGAGGTGCCACGAGACCTGGGTGTCATGGTTCATCAGTCACTGAAAGTGGGCACGCAGGTACAGCAGGCGGTAAAGAAGGTAAATGGTATGTTGGCCTTCACAGCTAGGGAATTTGAGTATAGGAGCAGGGAGGTCTTACTGTAGTTGTACAGGGCCTTAGTGAGGCCTCACCTGGAATACTGTGTTCATTTTTGGTCTCCTAGTCTGAGGAAGGACGTTCTTGCTATTGAGGGAGTGCAGTGAAGGTTCACCAGACTGATTCCAGGGATGGCTGGGCTATCATATGAGGAGAGACTGGATCAACTGGGCCTTTATTCACTGGCGTTTAGAAGGATGAGAGGGGATCTTATAGAAACAAATAAGATCCTGACGGGACTGGACAGGTTAGATGCGGGACGAATGTTCCCGATGTTGGGGAAGTCCAGAACCAGGGGACATAGTCTTAGGATAAGGGGTAGGCCATTTAGGACTGAGATGAGGAGAAACTTCTTCACTCAGAGAGTTGTTGACCTGTGGAATTCCCTGCCGCAGAGAGTTGTTGATGCCAGTTTATTGGATATATTCAGGAGGGAGTTAGATATGGCCCTTCCGGTTAAGGGGATCAAGGGGTATGGAGAGAAAGCAGGAAAGGGGTACTGAAGGAATGATCAACCATGATCTTATTGAATGGCGGTGCCAGCTCGAAGGGCCGAATGGCCTACTCCTGCACCTACTTTCTATGTTTCTATGTTTCTATACCATTTATTTTCCTAACTGCTTGCTGCACCTGCATGTTTGCTTTCAATGACTGGTGTACAAGGACACCCAGGTCCCTTTGTACATTGACATTTCCCAAGCTATCACCATTTAAATAATACTTTGTCTTTATGTTTTACCTATCAAAATGGATAACTTCACATTTATCCACATTATACTGCATCTGCCATGTGTTTGCCCACTCACTCAACCTATCTAAATCGTCTTGCAGCGTCTTTGCATCCTCCTCACAACTCACAATCCTCCAGGTATGGTCTCACCAAGGCCCTGTATAACTGTAGTAAGACATAGTTTTGTGTCGTCAGCAAACTTGGAAATATTACATTTGGTTCCCTCATCCAAATCATTTATATATATTGTGAATAGCTGGGGCCCAAGCACTGATCCCTGTGGTACCCCATTAGTCCCGAAAAAGGCCCGTTTATTCCTACTCTGTTTCCTGTCAGTTAACCAATTTTCAATCCATGCCAGTATATTACCCCCAATCCTATGTGCTTTAATTTTGCACACTAACCTCTTATGTGGGACTTTATCAAAGGCCTACTGAAAATCCAAATACACTACATTCACTGGTTCTCCCTTATCTATTCTATCAGTTACATCCTCAAAAAAATACAGTAGGTTTGTCAAACACGATTTTCCTTTCACAAATCCATGTTGACTTTGTCTAATTCCGTTGATATTATCTAAGTGTCCCGTTATCACACCCTTTATAACTCTTAACATTTTCCCTACTACTGATGTCAGGCTAACCGGTCTGTAGTTCCCCATTTTCTCTCCCTCTTTTTAAATAGTGGGGTTACATTTGCCACCCTCCAATCTGCAGGAACTGTTCCATAATCTATAGAATTTTGGAAGATGACAACCAACTATTTCCATGGCTACCTCTTTTAGTACTCTGGGATGCAGATCATCAGGCCCTGGGGATTTATCGGCCTTCAGTCCCATTAGTTTCTCCAGCACTATTTTATTACTAATAATAATTTCCTTTAATTCCTCTTGCTACTAGACCCTTGGTTCCCTAGCATTTCTGGGACGTTATCGGTGTCCTCTTCCGTGAAGACAGAACCGAAGTATTTATTTAATTTTTCTGCCATTTCCTTGTTCCCCATTATAAATTCTCCCATTTCTGACTGTAAAAGACCTACATTTGTCGTCACTAATCTTTTTCTTTTTACATATTGTAGAAACTTTAGCAGTCGGTTTTTATGTTCCTTGCAAGTTTACTCTCATACTCTATTTTTCCCCTCTTAATCAATCTCTTGGTCCTTTTTTGCTGAATTCTAAACTGCTCCCAATCCTCAGGCTTGCTACTTTTCTGGCAACTTTGTATAACTCCTCTTTGGATCTAATACTATCTTTAATTTCTTTTGTTAGCCATGGTTGGGCCACTTTTCCTTTTGTGTTTTTACGCCAGAAAGGAATGTATAACTGTTGCAATTCATGCATTCGTTCCTTAAATGTTAGCCATTGCCTATCCACCATCATGCTTTTTAATGAATCTTCCCAATCTAACATAGCCAATTCATTCCTTATAACTTCGTAGTTTCCTTTGTTTCGATTTAGGACCCTAGTTTCAGATTGGACTACTTCACTTTCCATCTTAATAAGGAATTCAATCATGTTATGTCACTCTTCCCTAAAGGACCCCGCACAACAAGACTGTTAATTAACCCCTTCTCATTGCAAATTTCCAATCTAGGTTAGCCTGTTCCCTAGTAGGCTCCTCAACATACTGGTCTAAAAAACCATCTCGTACACACTCCAGGAATTCATCTTCCACAGTATTATTGCTAATTTGATTTGGCCAGTCTATATGTAGATTAAATTCACCTACGATTATTGTAGTACCCTTGTTGCATGCATCTCTAATTTCCTGTTTGATGCCGTCCCCTACATTACCACTACTGTTTGGAGGCCTATAGACAGCTCCCAGCAATGTTTTCTGCCTCTTTATGCTCCTTAGCTCCACCCAGACTGATTCTACATCTTGATTTTCTGAGCCAATATCCTTTCTCACTATTGCTCTGGTTTCATCCTTTACTAACAACGCCACACCATCCCCTCTTCCTTTTTGCCTGTCCTTCCTAAATATCGAATATCCTTGGATATTCAGTTCCCAACCCTGGTCACCCTGCAACCATGTCTCCATAATTGTACACCAGCCACCACACAGGCTTGACAGAGCTAGGTCTTGGTCCAGTGGCAAGGATTAACCAAGATGACTGGAGACCAGCTCTGCAGATCGGGGCCTTGAAAGGAGCAGCGTGCGGCCCGACGGATATTCGGTGTGACTTACACAAAGTCAGAGTTGGCAGTACATTGTGCACAGTTTTTCATCATTGCTGTGGAATTACTGTCGGCTAGAATTTATGATGGACAGTGTTTCCACAGAAAAGCTTAACTTGCTTATGCCAAATTCCTCTCTGTGTTAGCTCCTGCATCAACTTGCTATGAGCACCTAAAACATTCGTATGAGAACAGCGGCAATTGTTATTCTGACACTTATACCTTACATACTCAGGGCCTTCTTTTGCAGTCTCAAAACAAAACTGGAGTTTGATGTATGATGCGTTTCCACTGTGGTTTATTTTTATTGTTTAGGGCAATTTTACTAAATATCTAAAGAGGCCACGGGGAACGATGGAGTATCTGAAGGACTCAGCTTAAGCTTCTCCCACACACCTCGTAATAACCATTGAACAGCAGCATCAGGAGAGATTAAAGAACAGGTCACTGATCCCCAAAAAGAAAAAAAGACTTGCATTTCTATAGCGCCTTTCACGACCTCAGGACATCCCAAAGCGCTCTACAACCAATGAAGTACTTTTTGGAGTGTAGTCACTGTTGTAATGTGGGAAACGCAGCAGCCAATTTGCGCTCAGCAAGCTCCCACAAACAGCAATGTGATGATGACCTGATAATCTGTTTTAGTGATGTTGATTGAGGGATAACTATTGGCCCCAGGACACCGGGGATAACTCCCCTGCTCTTCTTTGAAATAGTGCCGTGGGACCTTTTCCATCCACCTGAGAGAGCAGACGGGGCCTCAGGGGGTTTAACATCTCATCCAATCTCGTGGCTGGAGAAGGTGTGTGATGCAGAAAGACATTAGAAAAGGGAAGGGGAGAAAATAAATGTCCTTCGGGGGTTTTTCTGTTGCATTACATTAGTTGTTAATACAGCCTTAAAATCCACACAACCTAGCTTTTCTAGAATAAATTGTAACAATGCTATTAGAAAATCCTAATCTACAGGTAATGCTATCTAGTAGTTTCAACAGATTTTGCGTTTTATAAATCTCAATTTTTGGTGTCCCTTGTATTATATAAGAACACAACAAATAGGAGCAGGAGTCAGCCATTTGGCCCCTCGAGCCTGTTCCGCCATTCAATAAGATCATGGCTGATCCGATCTTGGCCTCAACTGCACTTCCCTGCCCGCTCCCCATAACCCTCCACTTCCCCGTCCGCTCCCCATAACCCTCCACTTCCCCGCCCACTCCCCATAACCCTCCACTTTCCCACCCGCTCCCCATAATCCTCCACTTCCCCACCCGCTCCCCAAAACCCTCCACTTCCCCGTCCGCTCCCCATAACCCTCCACTTCCCCGCCCGCTCCCCATAACCCTCCACTTCCCCACCCACTCCCCATAACCCTCCACTTCCCCACCCGCTCCCCATAACCCTCCACTTCCCCACCCACTCCCCATAACCCTCCACTTCCCCACCCACTCCCCATAACCCTCCACTTCCCCACCCACTCCCCATAACCCTCCACTTCCCCGCCCGCTCCCCATAACCCTCCACTTCCCCACCCACTCCTCATAACCCTCCACTTCCCCACCCGCTCCCCATAACCCTCCACTTCCCCACCCACTCCCCATAACCCTCCACTTCCCCACCCACTCCCCATAACCCTCCACTTCCCCGCCCACTCCCCATAACCCTCCACTTCCCCACCCACTCCCCATAACCCTCCACTTCCCCGCCCACTCCCCATAACCCTCCACTTCCCTGCCCGCTCCCCATAACCCTCGAATCCCCCGCCTGCTCCCCGTAAACCTCCCACTTCCCCGCCCGCTCCCCGTAAACCTCCCACTTCCCTGCCCGCTCCCCATAACCCTTGACGCCCTTGAGTTTCAATAATAGAGTAAAAAAAAATGAAATCACCTTTACCAGTTCTCTCCTTTATTTGTTAGTTCTTTATCTATCTATGAAAACCCAATATCCCCCTATCCTCTGCCAATTAAATGTTTGGGGACTTGCTTTGTCCATCAAACTGGTAAACAAGGGGTGGGGGAGAGCTGAGAATGATGTTAGTTCAGTCGCTTCCAATTTCCCGCTCCTTCTTTCACCTTCAATATGCGCCTCCCTGAATGGTCCTAGCTGAAAGCGAAAGAATTCACATGAATGGGAACCTCGGATGGAGCTGAATCCTACAGCTTTAAGGCGTTGTACGTCGGCATGTAGATGTGCCGCACGTTTTGAGGCATCCCAATATCCGTTCTGATCAGATGTCTTTTGGGGAGGAAAGGTTTTTGAAGGGTTGACTGCTGCCCTGGTCCTTGATGCCAAGCTGATTTGTAGATGATCCCGAACCTTTCTGAACCCTTGGTGTTTAAAGATGGCACCAAGGTGTTGACGTTACGCCCGTATGTCGACGGTCTGCAGGTAGTTAATGGACGGCAGGCTGAAACGGGCTGGCTCTGGATTTTGGCGGACGCTGACACATTCCTGATAACTGGATATCTAGATTCATGTTGTGCCATCAACAAAGCTGGCCTTGGAGGCAAAACTAGTTTGAATAAATTTATAATTGAAGTAGATCCTGAATTGGGCAAACATTCCTGTTCCCACATGACATCATCCTCTGTTTTACCCTGCTCAAGTTCAGCAGCCACGTCAGACCATATGTTAGAACTGACATCTGCCTGTGTCTTTTCTGAACAGTCGCCGCGATGTGTGGTCTTCACAGACTTGAAACCGGCAGTCGGCTGAGGACTGTCAGCCTGGCTGCCGGCTAAAGTTCTCGAATTAAGACAGCTCTTCAGCCTTTGATACCTTTTGTCAGTGAAATCCAAACCAGGTTTTGCCAGGCCATATCCCTGTGCTGTCGGGGAACTGAAGGATTTTCTCGGAGTATCTGACACCAACCTCTTAAAGAATGTAGTAGCATTGCAGATTTGAACTTCTGAGTGCTTCAACAGCCTGCGAAAAAAAGATGCTGGTGGGATACAACACTTTATAGAACTCATGATCAGTAAAATCCAAACATGCCATACCTTCGTACCTCCCTTGTTGCATGATGATTCGGACCCATCAGCTTGGTCAGTAAGTCAAAGGACTGCCGTAAACATTCCAGTGCTTCTTTTTTAGCCTGATAGCTGCCATCATTTTGTAATACTTTAGCTATTTGGAGAAATAATTATATATAAGAAACTGCATACTTGTACCTCAATGCAGATTTTATGTTTCCAACTATACAAATTACGTGTTTCTTGGCTCCTGTACATCAACCACATTTCGAACTCCATGACATCGGCCAAAAGCAACACTGCCTTTGAGCTTATACACGATTGGATCTTCACAGTTATTATGTATGCCCTTAACAATGGTCGTAGTTTGGACCATTGGAAATAAACCCATCTTTGCTGTTAATATTCTGATGGTTAAATGATATATAAAACGGAAAAGAGTGACTAAAGTAAATGTTGGTCCCTTAGAAGATGAGAAGGGGGATTTAATAATGGGAAATGTGGAAATGGCTGAGACCTTAAACAATTATTTTGCTTCGGTCTTCACAGTGGAAGACACAAAAACCATGCCAAAAATTGCTGGTCACAGGAATGTGGGAAGGGAGGACCTTGAGACAATCACTATCATTAGGGAGGTAGTGCTGGACAGGCTAATGGGACTCAAGGTAGACAAGTCCCCTGGTCCTGATGAAATGCATCCCAGGGTATTAAAAGAGATGGCGGAAGTTATAGCAGATGCATTCGTTATAATCTACCAAAATTCTCTGGACTCTGGGGAGGTACCAGCGGATTGGAAAGCAGCTAATGTAACGCCTCTGTTTAAAAAAGGGGGCAGACAAAAGGCAGGTAACTATAGGCCAGTTAGTTTAACATCTGTAGTGGGAAAAATGCTTGAAACTATCATTAAGGAAGAAATAGCGAGACATCTAGATAGGAATAGTGCAATCAAGCAGACGCAACATGGATTCATGAAGGGGAAATCATGTTTAATTAATTTACTGGAATTCTTTGAGGATATAACGAGCATGGTGGATAGAGGTGTACCGATGAATGTGATGTATTTAGATTTCCAAAAAACATTCGATAAGGTGCCACACAAAAGGTTACTGCAGAAGATAAAGGTATGCGGAGTCAGAGGAAATGTATTAGCATGGATAGAGAATTGGCTGGCAAACAGAAAGCAGAGAGTCGGGATAAATGGGTCCTTTTCGGGTTGGAAATCGGTGGTTAGTGGTGTGCCACAGGGATCGGTGCTGGGACCACAACTGTTTACAATATACATAGATGACCTGGAAGAGGGGACAGAGTGTAGTGTAACAAAATTTGCAGATGACACAAAGATTAGTGGGAAAGCGGGTTGTATAGAGGACACAGAGAGGCTGCAAAGAGATTTAGATAGGTTAAGCGAATGGGCTAAGGTTTGGAGATGGAATACAATGTCGGAAAATGTGAGGTCATCCACCTTGGGAAAAAAAACAGTAAAAGGGAATATTATTTGAATGTGGAGAAATTACAACATGCTGAGGTACAGAGGGACCTGGGGGTCCTTGTGCATGAATCCCAAAAAGTTAGTTTGCAGGTGCAGCAGGTAATCAGGAAGGCGATTGTTGGCCTTCATTGCGAGAGGGATGGAGTACAAAAGCAGGGAGGTCCTGCTGCACTGCACAGGGTATTGGTGAGGCCGCATCTGGAGTACTGCGTGCAGTTTTGGCCACCCTACTTAAGGAAGGATATACTAGCTTTGGAGAGGGTACAGAGATGATTCACTAGGCTGATTCTGGAGATGAGGGGGTTATTTTATGATGATAGATTGAGTAGACTGGGTCGTTGGAGTTCAGAAGGATGAGGGGTGATCTTATTGAAACATTTAAAATAATGAAAGGGATAGACAGGATAGAGGCAGAGAGGTTGTTTCCACTGGTCGGGGAGACTAGAAATAGGGGGCACAGCCTCAAAATACGGGGGAGCCAATTTAAAACCGAGTTGAGAAGGAATTTCTTCTCCCAGAGGGTTGTGAATCTGTGGAATTCTCTGCCCATGGAAGCAGTTGAGGCTAGCTCATTGAATGTATTCAAATCACAGATAGATAGATTTTTAACCAATAAGGGAATTAAGGGTTACGGGGAGCAGGCGGGTAAGTGGAGCTGAGTCCACGGCCAGATCAGCCATGATCTTGTTGAATGGCGGAACAGGCTCGAGGGGCTAGATGGCCTACTCCTGTTCCTAATTCTTATGTTCTTATGTTCTTATGAAAAAAGTACCAGTTAAGGGCACTGGAGGGACAGCTAGTTCAGTGAGAAGGCATGTGGCTGATTCACAATGTTAAACCTATTTCCTCACCCTCCCTCTCTCCCAACCCCTACAATGCTGGAGTCCTGTATACATGAAAACAGTAGCATTTACAGGAATATTTGTTGTACTAAAAAAAAGTGTTTGGCAAACCTCTTTTCTGCCTGCAGAAGATTTGCGTTAATTTTGTAACACACTGATGTGCTATCAGATCATTTGTGTTATAAGGTGGTGAAATTCCATTTGCGGTCATAGCGATATTTTTCCGCCAAAAATAAGAACATAAGAAATCGGAACAGGAGTAGATCATACGGCCCTTCGAGCCTGCTCCGCCATTCAATAAGATCATGGCTGATCTGATCATGGACTCAGCCCCACTTCCCCGCTCGCTCCCCATAACCCATTATCTCCTTATCGATTAAGAAACCGTCTACTTCTATCTTAAATTTATCCAATGTCCCAGCTTCCACAGCTCTCTGAGGCAGCGAATACCACAGATTTACAACCCTCTGAGAGAAGAAATTTCTCCTCATCTCTGTTTTAAATGGGCGGCCCCTTATTCTAAGTTCATGCCCTCTAGTTCTAGTCTCCACCACCAGTGGTAACATCCTCTCTGCATCCACCTTGTCAAGCCCCCTCATAATCTGATACGTGTCGATAAGATCACCTCTCATTCTTCTGAATTCCAATGAGTAGAGGCCCAACCTTCTCAACCTTTCCTCATAAGACAACCCCCTCATCCCCAGAATCAACCTAGTGAACCTTCTCTGAACTGCCTCCAAAGCAAGTATATCCTTTTGTAAATATGGAAACCAAAACTGCACGTAGTATTCCAGGTGTGGCCTCACCAATACCTTATATAGCTGTAGCAAGAGTTCCCTGCTTTTATACTCCATCCCCTTTGCAATAAAGGCCAAGATACCATTGGCCTTCCTGATCACTTGCTGTACCTGCATACTAACCTTTTGTGTTCCATGCACAAGTACCCCCAGGTCCCACTGTACTGCAGCACTTTGAAACCTTTCTCCATTTAAATAATAACTTGCTCTTTGATTTTTTTTTCTGCCAAAGTGCATGACCTCACACTTTCCAACATTATACTCCATCTACCAAATTTTTGCCCACTCACTTAGCCTGCCTATGTCCTTTTGCAGATATTTTGTGTTCTCCTCACACATTGCTTTTCCTCCCATCTTTATATCGTCAGCAAACTTGGCTACGTTACACTCAGTCCCTTCTTCCAAGTCGTTAATATAGATTGTAAATAGTTGGGGTCCCAGCACTGATCCCTGCGACACCCCACTAGTTACTGGTTGCCAACCCGAGAATGAACCATTTATCCCGTCTCTCTGTTCTCTGTTAGTTAGTAAATACCGCTATGACTCCGCTGTGGTTCCGAGGCCTAACAGTCGGGATAAAATACGCCCGGCGGTAAAAATTGGCATTGCACGAGGATTCATGGCGCAAACCGCATATTTTCTGTAATCTTTTCTCCGAGGCCGATACCGCTGCGAGTTGGGCCTAGGGAGGGGTGGAAACGCCAAAATAAAATTCCAAAAACCACAAAACATTCACAAGACCCTTTTCTATCGAATCACTGCAAAAGAATTAAAAAGTAAAAATTTTAACTTGCTTTTTTTGCAGGTCTTCATACCTACCGCTGTTCTGAGGGCTGCAACGCAGTTTTTTCCCAGGCTGTCTTTTTCGTCCTATCTAAGGGTGCGCTGCGAGCTAAATATCGGACAAAAGCGCTTTTTCCAGTCTGGTATGCCAGCGGTCCGCTCCCCAGCGATATTTTAAAACCGCCGGTGCAAGACTTCGGCTAATTTCCCGGTTCGCCGTTTTTGGTGAAAAACGGCAAAATATCGCCGAAAAACCGAGCGCAAGGTTGGGGAACTAAGAGAGAAAAACTTTTCCAAGCACGTTTTCATGCAGCTGGTAAACGTTTAACAAAATAATAATCATCAGTACAGATAAGGGCTACTGAATCAGGCGTGGGGTAATAGTTAAGAATTAGGAGCAGGAGTATGGCCTACGGGGGCCCCTCGAGAGTGCTCCGCCATTCAATAAGATCACGGCTGATCTGGCCGTGGACTCAGCTCCACTTACCCCCCGCTCCCCATAACCCTTAATTCCCTTATTGGCTAAAAATCTATCTGTGATTTGAATACATTCAATGAGCTAGCCTCAACTGCTTCCTTGGGCAGAGAATTCCACAGATTCACAACCCTCTGGGAGAAGAAATTCCTTCTCAACTCGGTTTTAAATTGGCTCCCCCATATTTTGAGGCTGTGCCCCCTAGTTCTAGTCTCCCCGACCAGTGGAAACAACCTCTCTGCCTCGATCTTGTCTATCCCTTTCATTATTTTAAATGTTTCTATAAGATCACCCCTCATCCTTCTGAACTCCAACGAGTAAAGACCCAGTCTACTCAATCTACCATCATAAGGTAACCCCCTCATCTCCGGAATCAGCCTCGTGAATCGTCTCTGTACCCCCTCCAAAGCTAGTATATCCTTCCTTAAGTAAGGTGACCAAAACTGCACGCAGTACTCCAGGTGCGGCCTCACCAATACCCTGTACAGTTGCAGCAGAACCTCCCTGCTTTTGTACTCCATCCCTCTCGCAATGAAGGCCAACATTCCATTCGCCTTCCTGATTACCTGCTGCACCTGCAAACTAACTTTTTGGGATTCATGCACAAGGACCCCCAGGTTCCTCTGCACCACAGCATGTTGTAATTTCTCCACATTCAAATAATATTCCCTTTTACTGTTTTTTTTTCCAAGGTGGATGACCTCACACTTTCCGACATTGTATTCCATCTGCCAAACCTTAGCCCATTCGCTTAACCTATCTAAATCTCTTTGCAGCCTCTCTGTGTCTTCTACACAACCCGCTTTCCCACTAATCTTTGTGTCATCTGCAAATTTTGTTACACTACACTCTGTCCCCTCTTCCAGGTCATCTATGTATATTGTAAACAGTTGTGGTCCCATCACCGATCCCTGTGGCACACCACTAACCACCGATTTCCAACCCGAAAAGGACCCATTTATCCCGACTCTTTGCTTTCTGTTAGCCAGCCAATTCTCGATCCATGCTAATACATTTCCTCTGACTCCGGGTACCTCTATCTTCTGCAGTAACCTTTTGTGTGGCACCTTATCGAATGCCTTTTGGAAATCTAAATACACCACGTCCATCGGTACACCTCTATCCACCATGCTCGTTATATCCTCAAAGAATTCCAGTAAATTAGTTAAACATGATTTCCCCTTCATGAATCCATGTTGCGTCTGCTTGATTGCACTATTCCTATCTAGGTTTCCCGCTATTTCTTCCTTAATGATAGCTTCAAGCATTTTCCCCACTACAGATGTTAAACTAACCGGCCTATAGTTACCTGCCTTTTGTCTGCCCCCTTTTTTAAACAGAGGCGTTACATTAGCTGCTTTCAAATCCGATGGTACCTCCCCAGAGTCCAGAGAATTTTGGTAGATTATAACAAATGCATCTGCTATAACTTCCGCCATCTCTTTTAATACCCTGGGATGCATTTCATCAGGACCAGGGGACTTCTCTACCTTGAGATCCATTAGCCTGTCCAGCACTACCCCCCCTAGTGATAGTGATTGTCTCAAGATCCTCCCTTCCCACATTCCCGTGACCAGCAATTTTTGGCATGGTTTTTGTGTCTTGCACTGTGAAGACCGAAGCAAAATAATTGTTTAAGGTCTCAGCCATTTCCACATTTCCCATTATTAAATTCCCCTTCTCTTCTTCTAAGGGACCAACATTTACTTTAGTCACTCTTTTCCGTTTTATATATCTGTAAAAGCTTTTACTATCTGTTTTGATGTTTTGCGCAAGTTTACTTTCGTAATCTATCTTTCCTTTCTTTATTGCTTTCTTAGTCATTCTTTGCTGTCATTTAAGTTTTTCCCAATCTTCTAGTTTCCCACTAACTTTGGCTACCTTATACGCATTGGTTTTTAATTTGATACTCTCCTTTATTTCCTTGGTTATCCACAGCTGGTTATCCCTTCTCTTACTGCCCTTCTTTTTCACTGGAATATATTTTTGTTGAGCAGTATGAAAGAGCTCCTTAAAAGTCCTCCACTGTTCCTCAATTGTGCCACTGTTTAGTTTGTGTTTCCAGTCTACTTTAGCCAACTCTGCCCTCATCCCACTGTAGTCCCCTTTGTTTAAGCATAGTACGCTCGTTTGAGACACTACTTCCTCACCCTCAATCTGTATTACAAATTCAACCATACTGTGATCACTCATTCCGAGAGGATCTTTTACTAGGAGATCGTTTATTATTCCTGTCTCATTACACAGGACCAGATCTAGGATAGCTTGCTCCCTTGTAGGTTCTGTAACATACTGTTCTAAGAAACAATCCCGTATGCATTCTATGAATTCCTCCTCAAGGTTACCCTGTGCGATTTGATTTGACCAATCGATATGTAGGTTAAAATCCCCCATGATTACTGCCGTTCCTTTTTCACTTGCCTCCATTATTCCCTTGATTATTGTCCGCCTCAACGTGAAGTTATTATTTGGGGGCCTATTAAATACGCCCACCAGTGACTTTTTCCCCTTACTATCTCTAATCGCCATCCACAATGATTCATTTTGTTCATTGGAGCCAATATCGTCTCTCACAACTGCCCTGATATCATCCTTTATTAACAGAGCTACCTCACCTCCTTTCCCTTCTTGTCTATCTTTCCGAATTGTCAGATACCCCTGTATGTTTAATTCCCAGTCTTGGCCCCCTGCAACCATGTTTCTGTAATGGCCACCAAATCATACCCATTTGTAATGATCTGTGCCGTCAACTCATTTACTTTGTTTCGAATGCTGCATGATTCCTTGATTCCCCTAGAGCCCAAAAATCTATCGATCTCAGCCTTGAATATAGTCAACAATTTAGCATCCACAGCCCTCTGGGATAGAGAATTCCAAAGATTCACCAACCGCTGAGTGAAGAAATCCCTCCACATCTCAGCTGACCCCTTATCCTGAGACTCTGCGCACCCCCCCACTTTAGTTCTAACCAGCGAAAACAACTTCTCAGCATCTACCCTGTCAATCTCCCTCAGAATCTTCTATCTTTTAATGAGATCACCTCTCATTCTTCTAAACTCCAGAGAGTATCGGCCCAATCTACTCAATCTCAACTCACATGACAACCCTCTCATCCCAATCTAGTGCCCTGTCCGAATTAAACAATTGCTCATATGTGCAGTGATCCTTTAGTTGTTTTAGTTGTGACTGCAAACAAAATATTGGGAAAATAGGCTGATAACACTTCCTTCAATCGGAAGAGCCTGCCCATAATTGTTTCATTGTTTACAGCAAGGAATCCAATTATTGTCCAGTAATATTAACAAATGCTTTAATGGATATGATTCCAGTATAATAAACCTAAAGCATAACTGAAACAGGAAATGCAGCATCAGCCCATCAGTATCTGTAGAAAGAAAAGACGGGTTCAAAGTTTTGATTGCAATCTCTTCGAAGGATACGATGATTTATAGCCCAAATGTTAAGCAATGTTTTATCTTTACAGGCTTCTGTCCATTTTGTGCATTTTCTCGTTCTGTTTATAGCTTGTGCAGTTAAGAACCTTGCTCGGTGACATACTTCCAGTCCACAGGATTTTATTCCCTGTTATCACAATTTTTAATCATGTTTTTCTGTGATTATTTGCCTTTGTAAGTTGCTTTGTAAGCATTTCCCATGGTATTGTGCCATGTCACAAGGTACTTGCCATCTCTGACCACTAGGTGGTTCTGTGGAGTGAGTTGCTGAAGTCTCTCCCCCCAACTCTGTTGCCAGCTTAATCATGTTTTTCTTTATCAACTGGTTGTTGGAACATGGGAAAGGATGAGGCAGAGAGCTTGATGGGATATTAAGGCCAGCTTAGCATATAGTGCAGGGAGTAAGCACTACAAGATAGTGCACATTTGTTTATTAACATGTATTTTCTTTATATATTCACATAGGTAATTACAATAAACTTGTGAGCCAAATGAAATAATTTAGAGAGCTTGCTGGGAAATTTGAAGTTAGCTTAGCTTACAAAATAAAATCAGGTGACTGAGACGTTAAGATGTTAGCTTTAGGAAGATGGTGGGAAAATTAACCGCTATTTTAAAAGAGAATAGGTAACATCGTTGTAGGATAGTGTGTGTGTACGTCATTGATTGAATAAAGCTTTGTGCTTGGAATTTGAATGCCTGCCAGATGAAGATTTTTTGGCTGTAAGAGTTTGAAAGACAAAGCAGTTATTAAATGCAGAAAAGCAGACACATCACGTTCTGTGGACAGGCGAGATAAGGGAAATTATGTGACATGGAGCTTGAACCTTGATTCAAAATAGACACCGTGGGAAGATTATTAAAAGGGGTTGTCATATTAAGTCAGATGACAGAAGGAATCCAATAAATGGAAAAGAGGCAGATTCGAACTCACTATAGGCACAGAATTATATAAAAACAGACATTTTGGGGCCGAAATTGCCCCTTTGCGCAGTGCCAGTTAGCGCCGCCAGCCAGCGTTAACGGTGCGCGAGTTAGCGCGCGGGCGTGGCGGCCACATCAATGCTAGCAGATTTGCCCCCGGGGTTCCGCTGGCGAAATGTGGTTTGCGTTGCGCCCCGCGATTGTGTATCGCTGCAGGACCACATGCGGATGACATCATCGCCGTGCGCGTCGACCCCTTCTCGCCCCGCGCTGACCCCTTTGCACCCTTCAGGGGAAATTGCCCCACGGGACGCGAGGTCGGTGTGGTGCGATGCCAACTAGTTTCTCGGTGCAAGGTGGTAGCGCGGCCGCCGCCATCTTTTTTCTGTCGGACAACTTTTCAGTCGGCCCGAAAATAGCGGCCCCTGGTGTGGCCAGGCTGCTGGCCCGGTCGAAACCCTCGCTGGTGGCCCAGCAGGCGCCACTAAAGAGGCTGCAGAGTTTGCAGCGGTCCTCCCCTTTAAAAGAGGGGAGCAACTAGTTTGGAGTATCTTAAAAATCGCAATTCTCGGCATTTAGTTTGCTCCAGTTCTAGTGAGTTAGTTTAGGTTCGTTTTAGTTCAGGTATTTGTTTTCAAAAGGGGGTGTGTCCAGCCACTTAAGCCTGTTTTGCAAGTTTGGGCAATGAAAACTTACTCCAAACTAACTTAGAATGGAGTAAGTGTCACTTTTGTAAGTTCTGAAAAACCTTACCTAGAGTTAAGCTCAGTGCAGGCACAGCCAGAGACGGGGTGGGAATTATTAAACACAAGAAGGACAAAAACATTAAACACATCACTTAAAATGGCCTCAAACCTCTTGCAATGATATTTTGCCTTATATCTGCTGAGTGAGGACAGTTGTTTCTCTTTTTATAAATAAACAAGTGTAGGTTCCCGGCTGAGGCAGACACATCAATATCAACAGGGGGCGGGAAGTTGGAGATTTTCCAAAGCACTAAACACCTTCACAACAACATTAAAGAAGCATAAGTACATTTAAAGCACCAAGCACTAAACAAAGTACAAAAAGTAATAAGCAATTAATTAACAAATAAAAAAATCGAAGGAACCTGCACCTAAAGCACCAAGACCAAAGTAATAAGCAACCAATCAATAACAAATACAAAATAGAAGTCCTACCTTTATGTGAAGGGAAGGTGTTTCTGTCAGCCTCTCTGTGTTTCTGTCCATGTCTCTCTCTGTGTGTCTCTGTCAGTGTCTCTCACTCTCTGTCTCTGTCAGTGTCTCTGTGTTTCTGACAGAGAGGAGGTGGGGGGAGAGGGGGTGAAGGGGGGAGGGGAGAGGGGGGAGGAGGAAGGTGGGGGTAGGGAAGAGGGGGGAGGGAGGGGTGGAGGGGGGGGAAGGCTGAACAGGAGGCTGAACACGGTGGGGGGGGATGGGGGGTGAACGGAGGCTGAACGCCGGGGGGGGGGAAGTTAATGTTTTTAACAACTCCAGTAGAGTGTTTCCAGTAGAGTGGACAAAGGAGAACCAGTTGATGTGGTGTATTTGGACTTTCAGAAGGCTTTCGACAAGGTCCCACACAAGAGATTAATGTGCAAAGTTAAAGCACATGGGATTGGGGGTAGTGTGCTGACATGGATTGAGAACTGGTTGTCAGACAGGAAGCAAAGAGTAGGAGTAAATGGGGACTTTTCAGAATGGCAGGCAGTGACTAGTGGGGCACCGCAAGGTTCTGTGCTGGGGTCCCAGCTGTTTACACTGTACATTAATGATTTAGACGAGGGGATTAAATGTAGTATCTCCAAATTTGCGGATGACACTAAGTTGGGTGGCAGTGTAAGCTGCGAAGAGGATGCTATGAGGATGCTATGACTTGGATAGGTTAGGTGAGTGGGCAAATGCATGGCAAATGAAGTATAATGTGGATAAATGTGAGGTTATCCACTTTGGTGGTAAACACAGAGAGACAGACTATTATCTGAATGGTGACAGATTAGGAAAAGGGGAGGTGCAACGAGACCTGGGTGTATGGTACATCAGTCATTGAAGGTTGGCATGCAGGTACAGTAGGCGATTCAGAAAGCAAATGGCATGTTGGCCTTCATAGCGAGGGGATTTGAGTACAGGGGCAGGGAGGTGTTACTACAGTTGTGCAGGGCCTTGGTGAGGCCACACCTGGAGTATTGTGTACAGTTTTGGTCTCCTAACTTGAGGAAGGACAGTCTTGCTATTGAGGGAGTGCAGCGAAGGTTCACCAGACTGATTCCCGGGATGGCGGGACTGACATATCAAGAAAGACTGGATCAACTGGGCTTGTATTCACTGGAGTTCAGAAGAATGAGAGGGGATCTCATAGAAACGTTTAAAATTCTGATGGGTTTAGACAGGTTAGTTGCAGGAAGAATGTTCCCGATGTTGGGGAAGTCCAGAACCAGGGGTCACAGTCTAAGGATAACGGGTAAGCCATTTAGGATCGAGATGAGGAGAAACTTCTTCACCCAGAGAGTGGTGAACCTGTGGAATTCTCTACCACAGAAAGTTGTTGAGGCCAATTCACTAAATATATTCAAAAAGGAGTTAGATGTAGTCCTTACTACTAGGGGGATCAAGGGGTATGGTGAGAAAGCAGGAATGGGGTACTGAAGTTGCATGTTCAGCCATGAACTCATTGAATGGCGGTGCAGGCTCGAAGGGCCGAATGGCCTACTCCTGCACCTATTTTCTATGTTTCTATGTTTCTATCTACAAATGGCCAGGTAACACTGCTTTACATCCATTCTCACACTGGATATTGTTAATTATTAAACAAGTGAACTTTAATATCAAAGATTTGTTTTTAGGTGAACGGAGGCTGAACGCGGGGGGGCTGAACAGGAGGCTGAACTGCAGAGCGATGGGCTGCGAGGAGCTACTGCACATGCGCACACACTCTAGTGCGCATGTGCAGAGGTCCCGGCACTGTTTTCAGCGCCGGGACCTGGCTCCGCCTCCCACCCCTTGTGCTGCGCTACGCCTAGGCCGAAGACGTCCTGAGGAGCTCGGAGAATTACAAGGTAAGTTTTCGGCGCCCTTTTTATTCTAGAAAGTCAGCGCACCCGATGTAGTTACGGTGTTTTTACAGGGGGTGTAAACTTGGGCCCATTGTGAGGCGTCAGCACGCCGTGGCACATCATCAGCGCGCGCTGTTGTGATGAGCGTGGTGCTGAGCACAGCCCCCCCGCGAGTGCTGTTAGCGATATAACAACTTTTCTTGACAAAGAGCCCAAATCCACACTGGCAAAAAAATAAAAGCTCATTGGAATTATGCGCTGCAAACCCAGTGAAGGGCAAATTGGGCCCCTTTGTATTTTAAAGTTTAGTACAATGTTATGGTGCAGGCTTACATCTATTGTAATCTATCTGTTTCATCTACTCTGCTTGTAAATTGCTTTGCATATCAGCTGAATAAATAAAGGTATTGGTTCTGAACCAATGACTATTTTTGTTACTACTTAAGTAAAGAAACAACGTGGTTATCTCGTCTCATTGCATCACTGGTCATGTGCAAAGCTGTGGGCAATTTATGAATTTGTGAATAACTCATCTTGTATTACTACCGCGAACTGCATAGAGTAATAAGTTAACTATTCAGAAAATTACTTATTTAAGCGGAAAGAAACATGACATATTTACCTAAATATGTGGCTATCTTACCTAGTTTATAAATTGTAAGGGCTCTGCTGAGATTGATCTGGTCTCTAATCTGCCGAGATCTGGCCCACTGCATATTGTCCTCTTGAATGTTCACCACCTGTCTGTAAAATCCTTGTGTTTGACTTCGGTCTAAGCTGCAAATAAAGGAGATATAAAGACTATTCATTGAATAGCCAAACTGCCCAACACATACAAAAGCAAAATACCACGGACACTGGAATCTGGAATAAAAACAGAAAATTCTGGAAACACTCAGCAGGTCAGGCAGCATCTGTGAAGAGAGAAACAGAGTTAGCTTTTCAGGTCAATGACCCTTTGTCAGAACAGACAAATAGTTGCCCAACAAATAGTTTGAGCTCATAAACTGCAAATAATAAAATTATATGCGGCTGTGAAAGTCCGTCTCAAGTTTAAATTCTGATGCAAGAGCCCGTACTCAATAGATATACCGTACATTTTTTTAATTGTATTCATTTGTGTTATCTGCCTAATAGGTTTTTTGGGGGAAATTTCACCACATTTTAATACCCAATGTCAGCAGTAAACATTCTCAGGTCAAAGTTGACTCAAGCTAAAACGCCTGGGTCTTTAAATTCCATGGGCTACCATTGGATGCCCACAGTGACTCTGGCTGAACCCTGAAGGAACCACATTTATTTTTATTCATTCATGGAATGTGGGCGTCGCTGGCAAGGCCAGCATTTATTGCCCATCCCTAGTTGTCCTAGAGAAGGTGGTGGTGAGCCGCCTTCTTGAACCGCTGCAGTCTTTGAGGTGAAGGTGCTCCCACAGTGCTGTTAGGGAGGGAGATCCTGGATTTTGACCCAGCGACGATGAGGGAACGGTGATATATTTCCAAGTGAGACTGGTGTGTGTGACTTGGAGGGGAACTTAGGAGGTGGTGGTGTTCCCATGCGCCTGCTGCCTTGTCCTTCAATGTGGTGGAGGTCGCAGGTTTGGGAGGTGTTGCCGAACCATTTTACTGGGGGGTCCGCTGATCTTCCACTGACATTATAGCGGGAGATCGGCGGAACCGCATGGCATTTCCAGGCATTCTATTCCGCCAAATGATCTGCCTAGCCCCAAGCCCAAAATATTATTACTTAATGCCACAGTCTGACATTTATATTCTCATACGACCTATTTTGGTTCATGCCCCATAGCAGGACTTGAACTCATAAATCTAGGCTGACATTCCAGTGCAGCACAGAAGGGTGTATCCGTTTGGATGAGACATTAAAGCAACTCTCCTGGTACACCTCTGCAGCACCATTTCTTCACATAAGTAGTTTGATGACTGTTTTTGTAATCTGAAACCCACTCTCTATCCCACCATGTTAGCAAGGGATAACAATTACCCTATTTATCAGAAATACCATGCACTGGAACTTATGTAGGATTCCGACCTCATCTCTCACCAATACGGAAGGTGGAACTGCTGGGCCCAATTCAAACAGGATAAAATTATTGATTTATTTACAATTAGATGATTTACAGAAGCAAAGATAAAGACAATGGTAGTAATGTCAATACATTTCACTAAAAAGACTGCTTATAGAGTCCATTGTTCTCCCAACTTCTTAGAATCCTAGAAAAATTACACAGAAGGAGGCCATTCAACCCATCCTGTCCGTGCTGGTCGACAAAGAGCCACCCAGCCTAATCCCACATTCCAGCTCTTGATCCGTAGCATTTTAGATTATGGCTCTAGTGCACATCCAAGTACCTTTTAAATGTGATGAGGGTTTCTGCCTCTACCACCCTTTCAGGCAGTGAGTTCCAGACTCCCACCACCCTCTGGGTGAAGAAATATTTCCTCATCTCCCCTCTAATCCTTCTACCAACTACTTTAAATCGATGCCCCTGGTTATTAACTGTTCTACTAAGGGAAATAGGTCCTTTCTATCCACTCTATCTAGGCCCCTCATAATTTTATACACCGCAATTAAATCTCCTCTGTTCCAAGGGAAACAACCCCAGTCTGTGCAATCTTTCCTCATAGCTAAAGTTTTCCAGTCCTGCCAACATCCTCATAAATCTCCTCTGAACCCTTTCTAGTGCAATGACATCCTTCCCAAGAATTCCAAAGATTCACGACCCCAGAGAGCTCTGGAGGCTGGGTCATTGAATATATTTAAGGCGGAGATAGACAGACTTTTGAGCAATAGTGGAGTCAAGGGTTATGGGGAGCGGGCAGGGAAGTGGAGTTGAGGCTAAGATCAGATCAGCCATGATCTTATTGAATGGCGGAGCAGGCTCGAGGGACCGTATGGCCTACTCCTGCTCCTATTTCTTATGTTCTTATGTACCTTTAAGGTTCTGTGGACACATACTCCAAGGTTCTATAGATATGTGAAGAGAAAAAGATTAGTGAAGACAAAAGTAGGTCCCTTGCAGTCGGATTGAGGTGAATTTATAATGGGGAACAAAGAAATGGCAGACCAATTGACCAAATATGTCAGTTCTGTCTTCACGAAGGAAGACACAAATAACCTTCCAGAAGTACTAGGGGACTGAGGATCTAGTGAGAAGGAGGAACTGAAGGATATCCTTATTAGGCGGGAAATTGTGTTAGGGAAATGGATGGGATTGAAGTCTGATAAATCCCTGGGGCCTGATAGTCTGCATCCCAGAGTACCTAAGGAAGTGGCCCTAGAAATAGTGGATGCATTGGTTATCATTTTCCAATAGTCTATCGACTCTGGTTCAGTTCCTATGGACTGGAGGGTAGCTAATGTAACACCACTTTTTAAAAAGGGAGGGAGAGAGAAAGTGGGTAATTATAGACCGGTTAGCCTGACATCAGTAGTGAGGAAAATGTTGGAATCAATTATTAAGGATGAAAAAGCAGCGCATTTGGAAAGCACTGACCCAGGATCGGTGCAAGTCAGCATGGATTTATGAAGGGGAAATCATGCTTGATAAAGCTTTGAGGATGTAACCAGTAGAGTGGACAAGGGAGAACCAGTGGATGTGGCGTATTTGAACTTTCAAAAGGCTTTTGACAAGGTCCCGCACAAGGGATTGGTGTGCAAAATCAAAGCACGTGATATTGGGGGTAATATACTGACATGGATAGAGAACTGGTTGGCAGACAGGAAGCAGAAAGTTGGGATAAACGGGTCCTTTTCAGAATGGCAGGCAGTGACTAGTGGAGTGCCGCAGGGCTCAGTGCTGGGACCCCAGCTATTTACAATATACATCAATGATTTGGATGAAGGAATTGAGTGTAATATCTCCAAGTTTGCAGATGACACTAAACTGGGTGGCGATGTGAGCTGTGAGAGGGACGCTAGGAGGCTGCAGGGTGACTTGGACAGGTTAGGTGAGTGGGCAAATGCATAGCAGACGCAGTATAATGTGGATATATGTGAGGTTATTCACTTTGGGGGCAAAAACGCGAAGACAGAATATTATCTGAATGGCGGCAGATTAGGAAAAGGGGAGGTGCAACGAGACCTGGGTGTCATGGTTCATCAGTCATTGAAAGTTGGCATACAGGTACAGCAGGTGGTGAAGAAGGCAAATGGTATGTTGGCCTTCATAGCTAGGGGATTTGAGTATAGGAGCAGGGAGGTCTTACTGCAGTTGTACAGGGCCTTGGTGAGGCCTCACCTGGAATATTGTGTTCAGTTTTGGTCTAATCTGAGGAAGGACGTTCTTGCTATTGAGAGAGTGCAGCGAAGGTTCACCAGACTGATTCCCGGGAAGGCAGAACTGACATATGAGGAGAGACTGGATCAACTGGGTCTTTATACATTGGAGTTTAGAAGGATGAGAGGGGATCTCATAGAAACATATAAGATTCTGACGGGACTGGACAGGTTAGATGCGGGTAGAATGTTCTCGACGTTGGGGAAGTCCAGAACCAGGGGGCCAGAGGATAAGGATTAGGGGTAGGCCATTTAGGACTGAGATGAGGAGAAACCTCTTCACTCAGAGAGTGGTTAACCTGTGGAATTCTCTGCCGCAGAGAGTTGTTGATGCCAGTACATTGGATATATTCAAGAGGGAGTTAGATGTGGCCCTTACGGCTAAGGGGATGAAGGGGTATGGAGAGAAATCAGGAAAGAGGTACTGAGGGAATGATCAGCCATGAACTCATTGAATGGTGGTGCAGGCTCGAAGGGCCGAAGGGCCTACTCCTGCACCTATTTTATATGTTTACTCCCTGTGGTAGCCAGTAAAGAAGTTTCTTCTGAATTCCCTATTTGATTTCTTGTTGACATTGTTCAGCTGCTCATAATTCTAGTGCATCATGAGATTAAGCCCCTTTAAGATTTTTCATTAAAAATTAAAATAACTTTTCCTTTCTTTTTAGAATCCATTTAGATAAACTTCCTGCAGCTAAACAATATCCCGCTGTTCCTCCACACCTCTCAGTATCCTCCCATTTATTGTGTATTCCCTTGCCTTGGTGCCCCTCCCAAAATGCATTACCTCACACTTATTCTGGCAAACTCTTGAAATGACACCGTCTCTTTTCCTAATGCTTGGATAATACATTCAATTATGTAATAAATGGTACATAGGTGCAAGTTTCCCTATATTAAATTAGATAATACAGTTCAGGGGCTCCTTCACCTGTGGTCCTTGGCAGACTCACTGCTTCACATACCTATGTGTCTCTGTTATAGACCTGCCTGTGTGTGGGATTGTCCATTTACTTTTCAGTTAAAGAAGGCAAGGCAATACAATTAGGGGGCAGGGAAAATCCAGAATGAAATTTGCAGAGGAAACATTTAAGGCCTTTCTTGAAGTTAACATTTTTCCCGTATGCTACCACTTATGCTTTAAGTTTTCCCAGCAGCCTTTTAGGGCTGCTGATGCAGGCAATTTCCCATCCGCCCACTGCATTGGTGAGTTCACAGAGCTGGGACTAATATGGATAAATAATATGCCTGAACCCTCCAGGGACCCTGGAACATCGGCCTTTCTAGAAAACCAGCAAGTGGTGCAGATGCTTCACCAATTTCCGGAGCTCAATGGAAAATCCACTCATGAATGTGAGAATGTTCCAATTTTGATACGATAAAATCTACCCATTTTTGTTGTAAAGTCTAATTTTCTACCTCTCCCTGATGGCCAAGCGGATTTCAGAAACTCACCCTGGGCACGATTCAGGGTCCTGCAATTCCATCGGTACCAATATGTTGCACCACTGGCCCACTATAAGTGACGAATAATAAAGACACAGCTGGAACAAAATTTGGACCAAGTGGAATTTTGGCCATAAAACTTTTCACGGGTTTACTTCCTTGGGGAGGGAGGAATATTATAACATTTACCTCTTTGAGTACTCAGGATAGCACAGCAGATCTGCCAAGTGTTCCATTGTGTCAGCAACAATGAGATGCAATTTACCATACCATTTCTGCCTGATATCTAAAGCCTGTTGAAAACATTGTTCAGCTGCAGGAAGTTTACCGACATGGATTCTAAAAAGAAAGGAAAAGTTATTTTAATTTTTAATGAAAAATCTTAAAGGGGCTTAATCTCATTTAAAAGTGATGCACTAGAATTATGAGCACTTAGAAATAACGAATAAAATGATAACTTGCAGAAGGTAGAGATTAATTCAAACATTTTTTTTTAAATGTGAATGGATTATTAATATAATCTAAAAAATGACTTGCATTTATACAGCACCTTTTATGACCTCTGGACATCCCAAAGCAGATGAAGTACTTTTGGAGTGTAGTCACTGTTGTAATGTAGGAAATGCAGCAGCCAATTTGCGCACAGCAAGCTCCCACAAACAGCAATGTGATAATGACCAGATAATCTGTTCCTCTCGGGGATGTTGGTTAAGGGATACATATTGGTCAGGTCACCGGATAGAATTCCCCTGTTCTTCTTCCAATAGCTCCATGGGATCTTTTACATAGGATTACATAGGATAAACGGCCCAAAAACAGGCCATTCGGTCAACCAGTCCATGCCGGCATTTATGCTCTACTCAAGCATCCTCCCGTTTTTCCTCATTTAACTCTATCAACATAACCCTCTATTCCCTTCTCCCTCATATGCTATATAACCTCCCCTTAATGCATTCATACTATTTACCTCAACTACTTCCTGTGGTAGCTAGTTTCGCATTCTCACCACCCTCTGGGTAAAAAAGTTTCTTCTGAATTTCCTATTGGATTTCTTCAGGACTGTATTATATTGATGGCCTCTTGTCATGCTTTTCCCCATGTGGAAACCCTCTCTTTATCATCATAGGCAGTCCCTCGAAATCGAGGAAGACTTGCTTCCACTCTAAAAGTGAGTTCTCAGGTGACTGAACAGTCCAATACGGGAATTACAGTCTCTGTCACAGTTGGGACAGAGTGGTTGAGGGAAAGGGTGGGTGGGGAGTCTGGTTTGCTGCACGCTCCTTCCGCTGCCTGCGCTTGTTTTCTGCATGCTCTCGGCGACGAGACTCGAGGTGCTCAGTGCCCTGCTGGAGGCTCTTCCTCCACTTAGGGCAGTCTTAGGCCAGGGATTTCTAGGTGTCGGTAGAGATGTTGCACTTTATCAAGGAGGCTTTGAGGGTGTCCTTGAAACGTTTCCTCTGCCCTCCTGGGGATCACTTGCCGTGTAGGAGTTCCGAGTAGAGTACTTGCTTTGGGAGTCTCTTGTCGGGCATGCGGACAATGTGGCCCGCCCACTCTCTCTTTATCTACTCTATCAAAACCTTTCATAATTTTAAAGACCTCTATTAGGTCACCCCTCAGCTTTCTCTTTTCAAGAGAAAAGATACCCAGCCTGTCCATCCTTTCCTGATAGGTATACCCTCGTATTAAGGTATCATCCTTGTAAATCTTCTCTGCACCCTCTCCAGTGTCTCTATATCCTTTTTATAACATAGCAAACAGAATTGTATGCAGTACTCCAGGTGTGATCTTACCAAGGTTTGATACAAGTTTAACATAAATTCACTACTTCTCAATTCTATCCCTCTAGAAATAAACCCTAGTGCTTGGTTTGCTTTTTTTATGGCCTTGCTAACCTATGTCGCTACTTTTAGCAATTTGTGTATTTGTACACCGAGATCCCTTTGCTCCACCCAGACTCCCTATTCTTCCTACCAAAATGTAATATCTCACATTTATCTGTGTTGAAATTCATTTGCGTTTCTGAGTTTGTTAATGTCCTCCTTAAGATATTTTACATCTACCTGAGAGGGCAGATGGAACCTCTGTTTTACATACCATCCAAAAGAAGGCATCACTGACAGTGTAGCACTCCCTCAGCACTGCACTGGAGTGCCAATGTTCATGTGTCTGGAGTGGGACTTGAACCCGCAACCTACTAACTCAGATGCGAGAGTTCAAATTGCGGTCGGGGCCAATGATGTAATCAGACCCCGATATGCATCGTTACAGAAGGACCCTGCCGACTTCAGACATATTCCGCCTGCTCAGAAGAGCAGATTAAAATGGACGACGGCGAGATCTAGGTTGGGTACTGGCAGATAAGCCAATCGGACGGCCTTAACCGCCTACCCGCCCACTTTCCCATGGGCAGGTAGGGTTAAAATCAACCTCCTTACGTTCACAATCAACCATGTGGAATTCTATATTTATACTTTACAATTATTCTGCATCAGTTATATTTATCACATATACACTACAATCCCAATGCTAGAGCTTGTTAAAAATAGTGCTGAAATTACATTATTGAAGACTGTGATGATACTGTCCCGATTTACTGAGGCATATAACAGGCAATTAGTTTGCAGTCCTAAAGCAAGATTATAAGGGAACTTAGAGCTTAGTATACAGTCTATTACTAATAATTCAAATAATTGTCTTGTACTAAAAAAGTAACACAGCAAAGAGTGAACCTGACGCTAAAAGTGTGTCAGATAATTTGAATAAAGCAACTTTGAATTGAGGAATAGGTGTATATCATATTTGAACAACTTTCTAACTGAATTCATACCCAGTGTTATAAGCGAAACAAAATGAATGAAGTGGAAAATCCAGCTCATAATATTACAATTTTACACACAGATAATAGTATTTCTGCATTTCCCGTCTGTAGGCTGATTTTGCCATGGATAGGTTTTCCCGTTAGAATACCGAGTTCCAAGAGGTTGTAGTAACCAGAATACTTGGATCTCAAAATATAACAACAACTTGTATTTATATACAGGTTAAACCTCCCTTATCCAGAACCACCCCTCGACCGGAACCATTCCCGGCCACCGGGTGGCACGTGCGCAAAACTCCGACATGAACAAATTGAAGTCCTCCCTCGCTGCCAACCCCCGCAATCGCTGGTCTGACCCCGCGATCCACCGCCCCCCCCTCCCCCCTCCCCCATGATCTCTCTGCTGCACTCCCAGCCCCAAGCCAGCCAGCCCCGATATCCCCTTGCTCAGTACCTGTACCATCCAATTTAATGTGACCTCCCCTCGTCCATAAAAATCCCTTATCCAGAACAGGCTAGGTCCCAAGGGTTCCGGATAACAGAGGTTCAACCTGTACTGTTAATATCAAGGGACAGCACTAATCAGTTTTTTTAAAAATTGTAGGAGTCATTACTGAATTTGATCTTATTCTTTTTTACAATACAGCCATGTCCTCCTTTAAAAAGGAACCTGAAATTGTATTGGAAGTCCTTAACAGTATACAGTAAAAAAATTGTACGATTTACAATATGATTTTGGAATCGTTTCAATGGCAATATTTCCCTGTAAGATTCTTTCCCCAAACCCTATCCAAATTCTATTAAAAAAATGTGAATCTTTGTAATTCTCTTCCCCAAAGGGCTGTGAATGCTCAGTCGATGAACATGTTCAAGGCTGAGATCAATAGATTTTTGGACTCTAGAGGATTCAATGGATATGGGGATAGGGCAGGAAAGTGGAGTTGAGGTCAAAGATCAGCCATGATTTTATTGAAGGACAGAAAAGGCTTGAGGAGCTGTCTGGCCTACTCGTGCTCCTAATTCTTATGTTCTTTTAAGACTAGTGAATAGGATATCCTAATGCAAAGGCGTTTTTTTTTAAAGAACATAAGAATTAGGAGCACGAGTAGGAATCAAATGCAACATAGGAAAGGTATTCAAAATTCTCTCCAGCAGAAGTGTCTCTGCTCACTACCAAATACAGCGGATACTGGAAATCTGAAATCTGAATAGAAAATGCTGGAAATAGTCATCGGGTCAGGCAGCATAAGAACATAAGAAATAGGAGCAGAAGTCAGCCATTTGACCCCTCGAGCCTGCTCCGCCATTCAATAAGATCATGGCTGATCTGATCATGGACTCAGCTCCACTTCCCCGCCCGCTCCCCATAACCCTTTACTCCCTTATCGCTCAAAAATTTGTCTATCCCCGCCTTAAATATATTCAATGACCCAGCCTCCACAGCTCTCTGGGGCAGAGAATTCCACAGATTTACAACCCTCTGAGAGAAGAAATTCCTCCTCATCTCAGTTTTAAATGGGCAGCCCCTTATTCTGAGACTATGTCCCCTAGTTTTAGTTTCCCCTATGAGTGGAAATATCCTCTCTGCATCCACCTTGTCGAGCCCCCTCATTATCTTATATGTTTCGATAATATCACCTCTCATTCTTTTGAACTCCAATGAGTATAAGCCCAACCTACTCAACCTATCTTCATAAGTCAACCCCCTCATCTCCGGAATCAACCGAGTGAACCTTCTCTGAACAGCCTCCAATGTAGTATATCCTTCCTTAAATATGGAGACCAAAACTGTACGCAGTACTCCAGGTGTGGCCTCACCAATACCCTGTACAGATGTAGCAGGACTTCTCTGCTTTTATACTCCATCCCCCTTGCAATAAAGGCCAACATTCCATTCGCCTTCCTGATTACTTGCTGTACCTGCATATTAACTTTTTGTGTTTCATGCACAAGGACCCCCAGGTCCCTCTGTACTACAGCATTTTGCATTTTTTCTCCATTTAAATTATAATTTGCTTTTCTATGTTTTGTGCCAAAGTGGATAACCTCACATTTTCCCACATTATACTCGATCAGCCAAATGTTTTCCCACTCAATTAGCCTGCCTATATCCCTTTGCAGATTTCTTGTGTCCTCCTCACAATTTGCCCTCCCACCCATCTTTGTATCATCAGCAAACTTGGTTACATTACACTCGGTCCAAGCCACTAATATAGATTGTAAATAGTTGAGGCCCCAGCACCGATCCCAGCGGCACCCCACTAGTTACTGTTTGCCAACCAGAAAATGACCCATTTATCCCGACTCTCTGTTTTCTGTTAGTTAGCCAATCCTCTACCCATGCTAATATATTACCCCTAACCCCAGGAACTTTTATTTTGTGCAGTAACCTTTTATGTGGCACCTTATCGAATGTCTTCTGGAAATCCAAATACACCACATCCACTGAATACCCCTTATCCACCCTGCTCGTTACATCCTCAAAGAACTCCAGCAAATTTGTCAAACATGACTTCTCTTTTATAAAACCACATTGACTCTGCTTGATTCGATCATGCTTTTCCAAATGTCCTGCTACTGCTTCCTTAATAATGTACTCCAGCATTTTCCCAGCGACAGATGTTAGGCTAACTGGTCTATAGTTTCCTGCTTTCTGTCTGCCTCCTTTTTTAAATAGGGGCATTAAATTTGTGGTTTTCCAATCTGCTGGGAATCCAGGGAATTTTGGTAAATTACAACCAATGCATCCACTATCTCTGCAGCCACTTCTTTTAAGACCCCAGGATGCAAGCCATCAGGTCCAGGAGACTTGTCCACTTTTAATCCCATTATTTTACCGAGTACTGCTTGTTTAGTGATAGTGATTGTATTAAGTTCCTCCCTCCCTATAGCCCCTTCATTATCCACTATTGGGATGTTTTTAGTGTCTTCTACCATGAAGACTGATACAAAATATTTGTTGAAAGTCAGTGCCATTTCCCTGTTCCCGATTATTAATCCCCCAGTCTCACCCTCTAGGGGACCAACATTTACTTTAGCCACTCTTTTCCTCTTACTATTTATTTTTATATTTTGTGCTAATTTGCTTTCATAATCTATTTTCTCTCTCTTTATTATTTTTTTAGTCGTTCTTTGCTGGCTTTTAAAAGTTTTCCAATCCTCTGGCCTCCCACTTTGTATGCCCTTGTTTTCAATTTGATACCATCCCTTATTTCCTTAGTTATCCACGGATGGTTATCCCTTCTCTTACAGCCTTTCCTTCTCATTGGGATAGATTTTTGTTGAGAGTTATGAAATATCTCCTTAAATGTCTGCCACTGCTCATCAACCGTCCCATCCCACACTTTAATCTATTTTCCCAGTCCACTTTAGCCAACTCTGCCTTCATACCTTTGTAGTCTCCTTTGTTTAAGCTTAGGACACTGGTTTGAGATCCAACTTTCTCACCTTCCAACTGAATTTGAAATTCAACCATGTTATGGTCACTCATTCCTAGAGGATCCTTTACTAGGAGATCGTTTATTAATCCTGTCTTATTACCCAGTACTAGATCTAAGATAGCCTGCTCCCTGGTTGGTTCCGCAACGTACTGTTCAAGGAAACTATCCCGGATACACTTTATGAACTCTTCCTCAAGGCTACCCTGGCCAATTTGCTTTGTCCAATCAATATGAAGGTTAAAATCTCCTATGATTATTGCCATTCCTTTTTTACAAGCCTCCATTATTTCTTGATTTATACTCCATCCAACAGTATAGCTACTGTTAGGGAGCCGATAGACTACACCCACCAGCGACTTTTTCCCCTTATTATTCCTTATCTCCACCCAAACTGATTCAACATCTTGATCTTCTGAGCCAATATCGTTTCTCACTAACGCACTGATCTCATCGTTTATTAACAGAGCTACCGCACCTCCTTTTCCTTTCTGTCTGTCCTTCCGATTTGTCAAATACCCCTGAATATTTCGTTCCCAGCCTTGGTCATCTGTGGAGCGAGAAACAGAGTTAACGTCCCAGGTCGGTGACCTTTTGTCAGAACTGGAAAATGTTACAGATGTAGCGGGTTTTAAGCGAGTATAGAGGCAGGGGAAGGCAGGAGGGTAGGAAAGAACAAAAGAGAAGGTCTGTGGTAGGCTGGAGTGCAGGAGAGATTTACATGTCAAAAGGGATGATCGTGCACGGCAAAAGCGGTGCTCACTATTGTGCAATGACTGCATTAGTAATTGGAAATATTTTAAAGGGCTGGATTTTTGGGTCTTCTCCGCTCTATTTTTCGCCCCGGAGTGCCGCAATAGCAGCGGTGAGGTGTTCTGGCCGGGTGGTCAGCCTCCAGCGCCCTGCAGCGATCCTCGGGTCCGGTTTAGTGGTGGTGGTGCTCGAGCTGTGCTTGGTGCGCAATGCCCCGGTGCGAGTTTTGACTCTTGTCCAGCCCGAAAGCGTGCCTTGCACTGACTGCCTGGGAAATCAAGGCGGCAACAATGCCAACAGCGGAGAGGTAGGTAATAGACTTTGAGGGTGTCCTTGAAATGTTTCCTCTGCCCACCTGGGGCTCGCTTGCCATGTAGGAGTTCCAAGTAGAGCGCTTGCTTTGAGCATGCGGATGATGTGGCCCGCCCAACGGAGCTGGTCGACTGTGGTCAGTGCTTCGATGCTGTTGGCCTGATCGAGAACACTGACGTTGGTGCGTCTATCCTCCCAGGAGATTTGCAGGATCTTGCAGAGACATCATTGGAGGTATTTCTCCAACGATTTGATGTGTCTGCTGTATATGGTCCAGGTCTCTGAGCCATATCCTGGCCAAAGACCGCCCTAAGTGGAGGAAGAGCATCCGGGAGGGTGATGAGCATGCAGAAACCAAGCACAGGCAGCGGAAGGAGTGTGTGGCAAACCAGTCCCACTCACCCTTTCCTTCAACCACTGTCTGTCCCACCTGTGACAGAGACTGTAATTCCCATATTGAACTGTTCAGTCGCCTGAAAACTCACTTTTAGAGTGGAAGCAAGTCTTCCTCGATTTCGAGCGACTGCCTATGATGCTGAGGTAATAGACTCCTAAGGTAATTTTTTTGCGATTTGTATTGTGGTGGCGTGGGCAATGTTTTGGGAATGTTTCTGTGGTATTTTTCTAGTCCCCCCGAGGCCCGGGCGTCTCTCGGAGTGCTCCCGGCCCAGCTCCCTAGCTCGGGAGTTTCCCATCCTAGCACCCAATGAGAGGTGTACGCCGCCTCCCTTAGCACTGCGCCTCCTGACTCAGGGCCCAGCTGGCCAAACTTACGTACTGTTCCCAGGCGCTAGCTTTCCCGCCCTGTCGCCATTATCGCTGCAAAAACATAAAAGCCGAAAATCCAGCCTATACATTGAATCTACAATTTACCCACAGTGTTGTACAATATACGAAATCAAGGGCATGGTCATGTAGTGGTTATGGTACCGGATGAGGTAATTTGAGAAATTGAATTCAATAAAGCTCGTAATTGTTACCATAAAAGCAGCTGAATTGTTGCAACAATTCACTAACGTCCTTCGGGGAAGGAAACCTACGTCATCCTTACCCAGTTCAGCCTACACGTGACTCCAGTCCTGCATTACGTGGAATGCCCTGTGAAGAGGTTTAGCAGGGAAACTAAAAATGCACAATAAATATGGCTTGTCAATGTTTACTACAACCTGAGAACATTTCTTTTTAAACAAGTAAATGCACAGAAGTTGTACGAACACAATCTTTGACAAAAAATACACCTGTAACTTTTTTTTGTCCCATATACTCCTGTGAATTGCCTTGGGACATTTCACAACGTTAAAGGCGCTATATAAATACAAGTTGTTGATGTGATTGAAGGACAGGACAAATTAACTAATAAACAAACTCACTTTCGTAAACCTTCAAGAATTTTTAAGCTTGCTTCTCCACGAGGATTACAGGTCTTTTTAGCAGCTCTCCTGGCCTTCTGCAGTATGTCATCAACATCAGTTGAGCCTCCTCGCATTATTACATTAGCCAGTTTACACAACAACTGCACTGTAAGATAAATTAGCTCTGTTCAATTATCTCTGTTTTTTTAAATTTAACTTAAAATGCGACACACTATGATACATATTTATTGCCACAGCTAAAGTGAATTATTTCCTTCCTTGTGTGAATACTAATGCTATTTAGCAGCACACAAACCGAGTGATGCTGTTTAATCCCACCTTCTAACAGTTATGTAAAATTTCCATTAATGGCCTGGTACAAATGGCAGAAGCTGAATGAATCTCCATCCATGTGCCTCCATGTGTACTAGAATGTAGTACATTACCAAAGACCACACAGGAGAACAAATATATATTCCTTATATGAAATCAAATTAGAATGGTGAGAGTTATGAGTTGTTACATAAACTGGGGAACACTGATGGATATTGGCTCATTGTGGTTTACAGTATCCCCAGAACTTGTGAAACACATTACAGCCTTCTTAATACACTCCACGATCATCTAGTATATGATACAAAATACATTTTCCTGAGTGACATGTAGGAACATAGAACAGGAGAAGGCCCCTTGAGCCCGTTCCACCATTCAGTGAGATCATGGCTGATCTGTGACCTAACACCTTTGGCCCACATCCCTTAATACCTTTGGTTAACTGAATTCTACCAATCTCGGATTTAAAATGAACAATTGATCTAGCGTCAATTGTCGTTTGCAGAAGAGAGTTCCGAACTTCTACCACCCCATGGGCTAGAAATTGATCAGCCTATCACCGTGTTTCTCGGCAGTATTCCTTTGTTTTGGGCAGTCATTCCTTCATTGGGTCATCAGGGCCTTACGCCGGCGGTTTCGAAATACCGCTGGGGAGCGGGCCACCGGCGTGCATCGCTGGGAAAACCGCTCCCACCCGTTTGATGGGAGCGGTGATCCGCACTTGTGCAACAAAAAACACCCACCCAGTCTTGGCAGCCTTTCGATGGACGGTAGATATAACACCCTGCAAAAAAAGGTGTCAATGGTTTTTTAATTATTTTGCAGCGATTCAGTTAAAAAGGCTCCTTTGAATGTTTTCCGATGTTTTATTTTTTATTTTCTGAAACAATATTTTTTGTGTTTTCCCCCCTCCCTGGAGGTGGATTCTAATTGCCAAGAATCCATCTGCAATGCCCAATTTTCCCGCTGGGCGTTTTTTTTTTCTATTTTTTGATCAATTTTCCGCCGGCGTTAATTGCAGAATCTTAGCGTTTTTTGGGCAGTAACGGGCGGTGGCGGCCTTTGATCAATTTCTAGCCCATGAAACATTTGTTCCATTACCTGTGTGCCTTAAAATATCTGGAAGATGTTTCCTGATATCTTTTGATGCATAATCAATACTGTGCAAAGCCTTTCGAAAATGCTTTTCTGCGTCCTGTAACTTTCCCCCACTGAGATACAGGTCTCCGATGCTGTACTGCACTTTGAAATAAATCTCTGTTTCCCTCAGGCTCAGAGGACATGACTAAAATCAATCAAGCACATGTTTCAGAATTAGATTGCAAGTGGACTTTCCAAAGAGACAAGAATGATATGGTCAAGACTTTTGCGAGTATTCAATTCTGTGTCCTCTCTGTCAAAAAGACTGCCTACTTCCATCTCCTTACCATTACCTGCCTCCATTCCTATCTCAGCCCTGAAATCCTTGTTTAACACCTCCAGACTCGATTACTTCAATACTTTGCATCCTCCGGCTTCCTATGCTCAATCCTCCAGAAACATCAGCTCATCTAAAACTCTGCTGCCCACGTCCAATCCTGCACCAAGTTTCATTCCCCCATCACGCACATTTTTGTTTATCTACATTGGCTCTTGCTCCACTAAAGCCTCAAATTAAAAATTCTTACCCTTGTGTTTAAATTCCTCCATGGACTCACTCCTCTGTAACCTCCTCCATCCCTACAACCTCCCTCCACCCCGTACTTTTGATTCCTCTGACTCTGGCCTGTTATGTATTCCCCCACCCCCTCTATTACACTAGATCCCTCCCTAGACCCCTCTGCCTCTTCACCTGCTGTAGGTCTCTCATTATAAAAACCATCTCTTGTTTTTATTATTCATGTGGGCGCCTCTGGCAAGGCCAGTATTTTTTGCCCATCCCTCATTTCCTTGAGTAGATGGTGGTGGGCCTTCTTCTTGAACCGCTGCAGCCTGTGTGGTGAAGGTGCTCCAACAGCGCTAATTCTTGTTACCCAATGTAGTGGTTAGAATAGCTAAGAGCAGTTAACAGTTAACCACCTTGGTGAGCCCAGTGTTCCCTCTTATTTCTTTTGGCAGCACGACCCCTTTAAAGGGCTGCACAGTTTCATGCATGCGGACTTTTCACAGCTTTGCGTGCACAAAACTTTGCATTGAAAAAGCCAGTCCCGATTTGAGTGCTAGTGCTGTTGGGCTCCACAAGCGCAGGCAGCAAACCGAATGTAAAACTGCCAGGACCTGCCTGGACTGACTGCAGCAAATAAAAGTGCCGAAAGTGTGCAGTATAAACCCAAGCAAACTAATCCCTTTCAAGTGTGCAGTTGAGTATTTACACTAAAAACCTCACGATTTAGTTCTGGTGTAACTCAACAATAAAATACTATGAACCATTTACAAATGTTGGTCAAGGTTATATGCATTTTTGTATAGAAAAATCCACATACTTCCGAAAGCTACTCTTATACAAGAGGATTTTTTAGAAAATGCACCGCAACTTTAAATATCCGTAGAATATGTTCATGGAATTAACCATGCAGAAACTATGCCAGTGTTTAAGCTCCACAAGTGTCTTCTCCCATCTTACTTCATCATATCCTATCAAATTATCCTTTTATTGCTTTCTCCCTCATGCACTTATCCAGCTTCCCCTTAAATGCATTTGCGCTAGTCGCCTCAGCTATTCCCTGTGGTAGCGAGTTCCACTCTCTCAGTAAATAAGTTTCTCCTGATTTCCCTATTGGATTCATTAGTGACTATCTTGCATTTATGGACCCTAGTTTTAGATACCTCGCAAGTGGAAATATTTTCTTTACATCAAGGGGAAATTCAAGTCCGCCAGAATGCTGGCAGACCTACTTTTTTGGGGAGTTTTTTCTGCCGGGAGCATTGAGGCGGCCTTTCGGCACTTAGTAATTCTTTTAACGTTGGACCGAAAGTCGGTCATAGTGGGGGCGGAAGTGCGGCGGTAAGTCAGGCTGAGGGGCAGAATTTGGGGCGGGATTGAGACTCATTAAAGGTGAGAGACTCGAGCATTTTTTACTTTGCCCACTGGGCCACCCAGGAACAATATTTTGCCGGCCGATCGGGAAGTCGCCCGGCAAATATAACAGCATGGCAGCCGCGGCAGAGGGCCCTCCCCTTGAAGGGCCGCTGTGCTGCTGGGCCACGCACACTCAGGATAAGGTGCACCAACAGAGAAAGCTATCGGGGGCACCGCGCGGCGGGCCAACGATTTTTTCCCCCTAAATATGGGTCAGAGTCTGCTGCAGGTGAGGGATAGCGGCGGTGTGCATTTTCATGACATGCATGCGGCGGTCATCAGCAGCGGGGCAGAAGTGGGGAAAAATCCCCGACCTGAATTTGAGTTGTGCTGCCAATTGACTGCAAAACGGCAGCCATGGGATTCCGCCACATGGCCTGCCGCAAACGGGCGATAACGGGTCTTACCAAGACCCTGAACTTCAGCCCTAGGGTTTAAAACATTTTTAAACTTTGTGATCTCGATTTTCATAATTTCATGTGTCAGGGGTGTGAATGTTTGTTCTTGTTTTAGTGCAGCTTATGGTATTATTGCATCTCAACAAAGTTTGTAATTTAATGAAACATTTTTATCCCAAAATACGTTAAAAAAAACTGAGGACAATAATTGTTATAAAAAATAATCACTGCGATTCTATCTTGTCCTTCTGAATGTTATCCGTATATTCTAATACAATCACACTGAGAATTGTTTAATTTTACCTCTGGCAGCAAAGCATGGGCAATTAGAAGCAATTCTTCTGCTGCTGTGGTCTTGTCAAGTTCTTTCAGAAACTCTGCAGTAAACCATATCAAAGTAGCGAGACAGCAGCTCTCATAACTCACCATTTCACTGTCACCATCTGCAATGACAAAAATTAATTCTTCCAAGCATAGTGAATGTTTTTCCATTGGCAGGGATGTTCGCTGTAAGCTGCACTTTGTACTCCGTGACCTGTTCCCTTTACATTTCTACGCATGCACGATATTTCCGATGTAATAGTTTGTGTGGGACCTTGCAGATTACTGCGCAGCCACGGATGCGGCAGCTTAGAGGGAACATTGGTGCCTGATATACTGAACTGATTGTAATGTGTTTAAATCGCAAGTCAGGAGTGTGATGGAATACTCTCCACTTGCCTGGATGAGTGCAGCTCCAGCAACACTCAAGAAGCTCGACACCATCCAGGACAAAGCAGCCCACTTCACTGGCACCCCACCCAACACCTTCAACATTCACTCCCTCCACCACCGGCGCCCCCTGGCTGCAGTGTGTACCATCTATAAGATGCACTGCGGCAACTCGCCAAGGCTTCTTCGGCAGCACCTCCCAAACCCACGACCTCTACCACCTAGAAGGACAAGGGCAGCAGGCGCATGGGAACACCACCACCTCCACGTTCCCCTCCCAGTCACACACCATCCTGACTTGGAAATATATCGGCCATTCCTTCATCGTCGCTGGGTCACAATCCTGGAACTCCCTCCCTAACAGCACTGTGGGAGCACCTTCACCACACGGACTGCAGCGGTTCAAGAAGGCGGCTCACCACCACCTTCTCAAGGGGCAATTAGGGATGGGCAATAAATGCTGGCCTTGCCAGCGACGTCCACATCCCAGGAACAAATTTTTTTTTAATTGAAAAAGAAAGACTTGCATTTATATAGCGTCTTACATGGCCTCAGGGTGTCACAAAGCGCTTTACAGCCAATGAAGTACTTTTTGAAGTGTAATCGCTGTTGTAATGTAGGAAAGACGTGATCACTTGAATGTGAGGAATTGAATATAATATCTCCAAGTTTGCAGATGACACTAAGCTGGGTGGTGGTGTGAGCTGTGAGGAGGACGCTAAGAGGCTGCAGGGTGACTTGGACAGGTTAGGTGAGTGGGCAAATGCATGGCAGATGCAGTATAATGTGGATAAATGTGAGGTTATCCATTTTGTTGGTAAATACACGAAGGCAGAATATTATCTGAATGGTGACAGATTAGGAAAAGGGGAGGTGCAACGAGACCTGGGTGTCATGGTACATCAGTCATTGAAAGTTGGCATGCAGGTACAGCAGGTGGTGAAGAAGGCAAATGAAATGTTGGCCTTCATAGTTAGGGGATTTGAGTATAGGAGCAGGGAGGTCTTACTGCAGTTGTACAGGGCCTTTATGAGGCCGCACCTGGAATATTATGTTCAGTTTTGGTCTTCTAATCTGTGGAAGGACGTTCTTGCTATTGAGGGAGTGCAGCGAAGGTTCACCAGACTAATTCCCGGGATGGCAGGACTGACATATGAGGAGAGACTGGATCGACTGGGCTTGTATTCACTGAAGTTTAGAAGAATGAGAGGGGATGAGAGTATGAGAGAAAGCTTGCTGGGAACATAAAAACTGACTGCAAAAGCATCTATAGATATGTAAAGAGAAAAAGATTAGTGAAAACAAACGTAGGTCCCTTGCAGTCAGATTCAGGTGAATTTATAATGGGGAACAAAGAAATGGCGGACCAGTTAAACAAATACTTTGGTTCTGTCTTCATGAAGGAAGACACAAATAACCTTCCGGAAATACTAGGGGACCGAGGGTCTAGTGAGAAGGAGGAACTGAAGGAAATCCTTATTAGGCGGGAAATTGTGTTAGGGAAATTGATGGGATTGAAGGCCGATAAATCCTCAGGGCCTGATAGTCTGCATCCCAGAATACTGAAGGAAATAGCCCTAGAAATAGTGGATGCATTGGTGATCATTTTCCAACAGTCTATCGACTCTGGATCAGTTCCTATGGACTGGAGGGTAGCTAATGTAACACCACTTTTTAAGAAAGGAGGGAGAGAGAAAATGGGTAATTATAGACCGGTTAGCCTGACATCAGTCGTGGGGAAAATGTTGGAATCAATTATTAAAGATGAAATAGCAGCACATTTTGAAAGCAGTGATGGGATCGGCCCAAGTCAACATGGATTTATGAAAGGGAAATCCTGCTTGACAAATCTTCTAGAATTTTTTGAGGATGTAACTAGTAGAGTGGACAAGGGAGAACCAGTGGATGTGGTATATTTGGACTTTCAAAAGACTTTTGACAAGGTCCCACACAAGAGATTGGTGTGCAAAATTAAAGCACATGATATTGGGGGTAATGTACTGACATGGATAGAGAATTGGTTGGCAGACAGGAAGCAGAGAGTCGGGATAAACGGGTCCTTTTCAGAATGGCAGGCAGTGACTAGTGGGGTGCCACAGGGCTCAGTGCTGGGACCCCAGCTATTTACAATATACATTACTGATTTGGATGAGGGAATTGAGTGTAATATCTCCAAGTTTGCAGATGACACTAAGCTGGGTGGCGGTGTGAGCTGTGAGGAGGACGCTAAAAGGCTGCAGGGTGACTTGGACAGGTTAGGTGAGTGGGCAAACGCATGGCAGATGCAGTATAATGTGGATAAATGTGAGGTTATCCACTTTGGTGGCAAAAACACGAAGGCAGAATATTATCTGAATGGTGGCAGATTAGGAAAAGGGGAGGTGCAACGAGACCTGGGTGTCATGGTACATCAGTCATTGAAAGTTGCCATGCAAGTACAGCAGGCGGTGAAGAAGGCAAATGGTATGTTGGCCTTCATAGCTATAGGAGCAGGGAGGTCATACTGCAGTTGTACAGGGCCTTAGTGAGGCCTCACCTGGAATACTGTGTTCAGTTTTGGTCTCCTAATCTGAGAAAGGATGTTCTTGCTATTGAGGGAGTACAGCGAAGGTTCACCAGACTGATTCCCAGAATGGCAGGACTTACATATGAGGAGAGACTGGATCGATTGGGCCTGTATTCACTGGAGTTTAGAAGGATGAGAGGGGATCTCATAGAAACATATAAAATTCTGACGGGACAGGACAGGGTAGATGCAGGAAGAATGTTCCCGATGTTGGGAAAGTCCAGAACCAGGGGACATAGTCTAAGGATAAGGGGTAAGCCATTTAGGACTGAGCTGAGGAGAAACTTCTTCACTCAGAGTTGTTAACCTGTGGAATTCCCTACCGCAGAGAGTTATTGATGCCAGTTCATTGGATATATTCAAGAGGGAGTTAGATATGGTCCTTACGGCTAAAGGGATCAAGGGGTATGGAGAGAAAGCAGGAAAGGGGTACTGAGGTGAATGATCAGCCATGATCTTATTGAATGGTGGTGCAGGCTCGAAGGGCCGAATGGCCTACTCCTGCACCTATTTTCTATGTTTCTATGATCTCATAGAAACATACAAAATTCTGATGGGTTTAGACAGGTTAGATGCAGGAAGAATGTTCCCGATGTTGGGAAAGTCCAGAACCAGGGGTCACAGTCTAAGGATAAGGGGTAGGCCATTTAGGACCGAGATGAGGAGAAACTTTTTCACTCAAAGAATTGTGAACCTGTGGAATTCTCTACCACAGAAAGTTGTTGAGGCCAGTTCGTTAGATATATTCAAAAGGGAGTTAGATGTGGTCCTTACGGCTCAAGGGAGCAAGAGGTATGGAGAGAAAGCAGGAAAGGGGTTCTGAGGTGAATGATCAGGCATGATCATATTGAATGGTGGTGCAGGCTCGAAGGGCCGAATGGCCTACTCCTGCACCTATTTTCTATGTTTCTATGTAGAACGGTCCCCGGCACAAGCTACATGGTCCACTGGGGAATCCTGGCGGGGGTGGGGATGTCTGGGGAAAGGGGAGGCTCACGGATTCCTTATGGGGTCCAGAGTAACACTCCTGCTCCTCCTGGCCCACCAGGAAACTGAACAAAAATTTTTTTTTTTTAAACTTATCTTACTGGTACTCTTCTGGCCCTGGATGTTGTTCCCGGGATCGGAGCCCAACCTGAACATTTTGGCTTGGGGCAGGTATCCTTCCCTCCTGCAATTGCAGTTAGTCAGATAGTTACAGGGAAGGACCGGCCGTTACTAGTTTCATTTTAACTCCGTCCCCCTCCCTCCTCACCCTGCCTGCTTTCCGTCAGATGGGCGATGTTAAAATTGTTCCCAGAAAGTGTAACTAGAATAAGAGGCGGGAGATATACAGGTAGAAAGTCTTGCATGGAAACCTGGTAAAGTGCAGCAGGCTCCAATAGCCCAAATTAGAAGAGAACATGCCAAGGGTGCACGCCACATTGCCAGCATGGTGGTCTGATGGAGGAGGGCCCAATCCCAGTCCCAGCCCCCAACCTCCCTCCTCCTCCTCCCATCCCCGGAAACACTGGCACACTCATCCCACATTGCTAGCATGGTGGTCTGATGGAGGAGGGCCCAATCCCAGTCCCAGCCCCCAACCTCCCTCCTCCTCCTCCCATCCCCGGAAACACTGGCACGCCCATCCCACATTGCTAGCATGGTGGTCTGATGGAGGAGGGCCCAATCCCAGTCCCAGCCCCCAACCTCCCTCCTCCTCCTCCCATCCCCGGAAACACTGGCACACCCATCCCACATTGCCAGCAGCTGCCAGAGGGAGTGGCAGCTATAAGTAAGGTCTAAAGTTGTTAAAGTCAATACTAAGGCCAGAAGGTTGCAAAGTGCCGACTAGAAAGGAACAAAAACACCTTTGATCTTGTTTGGTGTACTTTAAAAAGACAAACAGGAACCTACTATTAAAATGCATATTTTGGAGCTGTTAATTACCCTTTTTTTAAATGATTAGGAAACTAAGATGATGGACAAAACCATCTTACAGCATGCTACCAAGGATGAAAAAAATTACAAGAGATGAGTTAAATCAGGGAGTGGTCATTAGGTGATGCCAAGCTTGGCAATGGTTGGGAGAAGAAAGACTATGATAGATAAGTATGCAGGTACAGCAAGTAATCAGGAAGGCAAATGGAATGTGGGCCTTTATTTCAAGGGGGATGGAGTATAAAAGCAGAGAAGTCCTGCTACAACTGTACAGGGTATTGGTGAGGCCACACCTGGAGTACTGCGTACAGTTTTGGTCTCCGTATTTAAGGAAGGATATACTTGCATTGGAGGATGTTCAGAGAAGGTTCACTAGGTTGATTCCTGAGATGAAGGGGTAGTCTTATGAGGAAAGGTTGAGTAGGTTGGGCCTATACTCATTGGAGTTTAGAAGAATGAGAGGTGATCTTACTGAAACGTATAAGATTCTGAGGGGACTTGACAGAATAGATGCAGAGAGGATGTTTCCCCTCGTGTGGGAATCTAGAACTAGGGGCATAATTTCAGAATAAGGGGTCGCCCATTTAAAACAGAGATGAGGAGGAATTTCTTTGCACAGAATTGTGAATCTTTGGAATTCTCTACCCCAGACAACTGTGGAGGCTGGGTCATTGAATATATTTAAGGTGGAGATAGACAGATTTTTGAATGATAAGGGAGTCAAGGGTTATGGGGAGCGGGCAGGGAAGTGGAGTTGAGGCCAAGATCAGATCAGCCGTGATCTTATTGAATGGCGGAGAAGGCGCGAGGGGCCAAATAGCCTACTCCTGCTCCTATTTCTTATGTTTTTATGTTCTTATAAGGGCCCCCAGTATTTACGGTGAGGTGGGGAGGATAGTGGGGTGGCTGAAGAATCCGGCAAGGCCGGGGAGGCAGAGATCCTGTTGAACCTAATGGCAGGATCGCATTAACCTTTTTTGGTTCCATTTCCCGCCTGGTAGCCGGCCAAACTGACAGCCTGGCAGAGTTGCAGGCCTTGATGAGTCTTGATTTTAACATGTGACGAGTATGAAAGAGTATGTGAAACTTAGAAGGAATAAAGCGAGAGTGTACCACTGAGAAAAGGCTTGGCTCAGTGGTAGCATTCTCGCCTGAGTCAGAGCACATAATCTAGGCAGATAGTTGGTGCAGTAATGGGGGAGCGCTGCACTGTTGGAGGGGCCGCCTTTTGTTAAGCCGACGTTAATACCACTTCAAAAGTATTTAATTGGCTGTAAAAGGGCTTTGACACATCCTGAGGTTGTGAAAGGTGCTGTACAAGTGCTTTCCTTTAGGAGGAATAAGAGAGGAAAGTTCAGAGGCGTGCCGATGATGGGAAGAGGCAAGAAAAGATGTAATGGGAAGTAGGCGAGATTGGAGTCTGAAGGTGAGAAAGGGGTTGCCTATCAAATAACAAGTTTTTCTTGCATCTGGTCTAAACGTGCAAGTGGTATGATAGAAGACAAAATTAATGAATGGTGAGTTTACAAAGCATTCATTAAAACCACTACTTAAGGAATCTGTGTGGAAGGTTAAAGAACAGGGCCACCTGCTGGTAACTGATATATTTCCACCTTTTACAAGATCAAATGAAATTTTACAGATGAAATTTTTACAGTAAGTAATCGAGAAGAACATTCTTTCATGGTACCTGTGAACATTATTGTACAGTTCTTACTTGATGATACGTTGGACGTGCCCAGCAACTCATTCACCATGTTGTGATAGGTGACTGCAGGATCGAAGCCTGCCTCCGATAACACATGCCAGTGATGGACAAGGTCCAGTTTCAACTGATATGAATGCTTTGTATTCTGGCAAATTAGATTCATGATTCTAAAGGAAAAAGAAATAGCGTCTTTTATTTAAAAACCTGTCTTATGACATACCTCTGAAAGTTAGGTCATTGTGCTGCCATTGGCATTAACCTCCCAAAAGCAACTAAATACACTTCAAATAAACACCTGGGGTGGGGCGATTTTAACTGCCAGCAGGTTCGCGGTGGGAACACGCTAGTTTCGGTTACATTCCCGCCCATCGCGGTGAGAATGAGGCCTCGGGCGCCATTAGCATTCCAGGTGGGAAGTGGACAGGAAGCGGTGATGGCCTACGACATTGAGGTAAGCACAAGGAGTCGGGTTCCGGGGGGCTCTGGCAGTGGGAAGATGAGGTGGGGACGGAGGGGTGTGGAGTCCAGGGCGGGGGGCATAAACTCTGTACACTGGCTTCCAATTTCCACAATGGTTCAAATTTTAAATTGTCGTCCTCGTGTTTGAATTCCTTCATTGCCCCAACCCTACAAACCCACCACCCCAAAATATAATCCTCCTAAAACCATAGGAAACCTCCACCAGCAGTCCCCCCGACATGCACCCCGCCCTGACTTCACCCCACCATTGGCAATCATGTCTTCAGCATAAATGCTGGCCTTGCCAGCAATGCCCACATCCCAGGAACAAATTTTTAAAACCTAGATCAGACATTCTGGAATTCCCTCCTTAAAACCTTCTGCCTTTCTGTCTCCATGTCTTCCTTTAAGACCCTCCTTAGTACCCACCTCTGTGACCACACGTTTTGGTCACCCCTCCTAATAAATCCTTTGGCTGGACACCTACTTTTTGGTTATCGTGCTTCAGACCTTTTTTAACATTAAATGCTCGATATATATTCCCAGTTTAAAAGCACCTAGATTTCATGATAAGCTTAGAGTACTGGGTCTTTTTATTCTGGAAAAGCATAGGCTTTGGAGAGATTTCATTGAAGTGTTTAAAATGATGAAGGGACTAGTCTGCGTGGGCAGACTATCTGAATTAGATAGTTAGGGAAAGCGAGGAGTCATGCCCATAAGCTATGCAAGCATAGGACTGGGGTAGATGTCAGGAGATTGTACTTTTACGCAGAGGGTTGTAGACACTTGGAACAAGTGACCAACTTGTGTGGTGAATGCAGATTCGCTGCTACAGTTCAAAAAGGAGCTGGACCAGTTCCTTGCTGCAGCTAATATCACTGTGTACACAGGTAGGCGGGACATTGAGTATGTACCTCATGGTCACTGTGATCTCCTGGAACTCAATTTGATCTATCTTCGGGAGTCAGAGAGGAATTTCTTAGATATCTGGCCTCTTGAGCATCATTGATTTTAATCGCTCAACCACTGGTGGCCGTGCCTTCAGCTGCGTAGGCCCTAAGCCTCTCCGCCTCTCTACCTCTCTTTCCTCCTTTAAGTCACTCCTTAAACCCTACCTGTTTGACCAAGCTTTTGGTTACCTGCCCTAATTTCTCCTTATGTGCCTCGCTGTTAATTTTTTTTATAACACTCTTGTGAAGTGTTTTACTATGTTAAAGGCGCTATATAAATGTAAATTGTTTAGTTTTTCCCTGAATTGCCTGAGGAATTTTTTTAATCTGTTATTTTTTGCCTCTCCCAGATTACATGACTACAAGTTGTAAGGTACTGGGGGGCCATGATGCTTAGTTCTGTCCTGACTGTTTGGGTCAGACTTGATGGACTAGCCGCTCTTTTCCTGTCCATCTTTTCATATGGTCGCAGGTCGTTGCCTAATAATTTGTCCAAACTTGCAAGTTAATCAAATCTGGTGGTTTCCATTGAAAGATGACTACTGTGCAGCCTGACATGAAATGAGGAGAGGCAACCTCGATCCAGTCTCATAGAATAAGATTGTCTTTTGATTCAGAATGAAAGAACTTGGTGATTTCACTCAGACAAGCAGGAAGGTTGGAGAAATGTTCAGGTCGGTTTCATGCAGTAGGAGGGGCTTGTGTCAGTTCCGATTGAAGTAAAAACAGGAAATGGTGGAAACACACTGCAAGTCTGCTTGCATCTCACAAGAGAAATAATGGGTTAGTGACTTAGGTATAGGCGTTCCGTCATAACTGTTCCAATGAAGGGTTTGTATCTGTAATGTTAACCCACCCCCTTCCCCTTTTCAGAGGCGGATAGACCTGCCGTGTATTTACGGAACTGTAAAGTCCTGACCCTGCAGTACAGATTCACACGAGGCACATATTGAAGTCAAGGTCACTGAGGACCTGCACCTTTATTACACAGCTCTCGAATGCCACACTTGCCTGAGACCTGTCCTTATATACCTGTCTGGGACAGGTATCCAGTGTCTCCTGCAAGTGCACCCCTGGTGGTAAGGTAAGCTTGTGGTTGCAGGTCATCTCTAGTTACAGTCATGTATAGCATGGTAAGATACAGTTATGTACAGTAGTGTGAGATACATGACATCACCCTCCCCCAAGGTCTTATTATCTTTATAGGTTCAGTCTCTCAGGTGGTCTACGCTCTCGCGTGGAGCGTCTTAGTTGTGGTTCGGTTGTTTGCCTTGGTGCCTGTTTTTCTTTCGGTGTGATTGCTGGTATCTCGCCTGGGCTGTCTGTTTCGTTCAGTATGATTGTTGGTGTCTCGCCTGGGTTGTCTGTTAGGATTGCTCTTTCCTCAGGTTGTTCCCTCTGTCTGTCCACCAGGTGTGGTGTGAGTTCCACATTGTAGTCTGCTTCTGGTTCAGCAGTGTTGTTGGTAAATCTACTTTTGACTTGGTCTACATGCCATTGTCCATTTGTACTACCAGTAGTCTGTTTCCTTCCTTGCCTGTTACTGTCCCTGCAAGCCATTTGGGACCCCTGCCATAGTTTAGCACAAACACTTTGTCCCCTATCTCATTCCACCTCCCCCTCAAATTTTGGTCATGGTCAGTCAGCTTACGGCACTTTGCCTCAACGATTTCATGCATGTCTGGGAGGATTAATGAAAGCCTTGTCTTTAAGGTCTGTTTCATCAATAGTTGTGCAGGGGGAACTCCAGTCAATGAGTGCGGATGAGATCTGTATGCCAGCAGCAGTCGTGACAGGCGGCCCTGCAGCATGAGACCTTGGATTTTGAGCATGCCTTGTTTAATGATCTGCACTGCTCGCTCTGCCTGGCCATTGGAGGCCGGCTTGAACGGTGCCGTCCTAACGTGATTTATGCCATGGTCACTCATAAAATCTTGGAATTCTGTGCTGGTGAAGCACGGACCATTGTCACTGACTAATATGTCAGGAATGCCGTGCGTTGCGAACATGGTTCCAAGGCTCTCCACAGTGGTGGAGGTTGTGCTCGAATTTAAAATGGTGTATTCGATCCACTTTGAAAATGCATCTACAACTACGAGGAACATTTTGCCCATGAATGGGCCCGCGTAGTCTATGTGCAGCCGCGACCATGGTTTGGTGGGCCAGGGGCTCAGGGGGGCCTCCCTGGGGGCATTACTGAGTTGGGCACAAATGGTGTACCGTCGGACGCAGAGCTCCAAGTCCGCGTCAATACCAGGCCACCAGACGTGGAAACTGGCTATGGCCTTCATGAGAACGATCCCCGGGTGCTCGCGGTGGAGCTCCCGGACAAATGCCTCTCTGCCTCGCAGAGGCATAACTACTCGGCTGCCCCACATCAGGCAGTCTGCTTGTCGTGACAGCTCATGCATGCGCCTATGGAAAGGTTTGATCTCCTCGGGGCAGGCATCGCGAGTCTCTGCCCAGTCACCAGTTAAGACACATCTTTTTACAAGGGATAACGTGGGGTCGCTGGTCGTCCAGGCTCTGATTTGGCGAGCCGTCATGAGTGAACCTGTGGACTCAAAGGCGTTGATTGCCATGACTATCTCACAGTCCTGTTCGTCAGACCCTTCCGTGGTCGCCAGGGGTAGCCTGCTAAGCGCGTCGGCACAGTTGTCTGTGCCTGGTCTGTGCCTTATGGTGTAATCGTAAGAAGCCAGCATGAGTGCCCACCGTTGAATGCGTGCCGAGGCGTTGGCGTTTATTGCCTTGCTCTCGGATATTAGGGACGTGAGGGGCTTGTGGTCGGTTTCTAATGCGAACTTGGCCCCGAAAAGGTATTGGTGCATCTTTTTGACACCGTACACGCACGCGAGCGCCTCCTTCTCCACCATTCCGTACCCGCGCTCCACCTGCGAAAGTGACCTGGAGGCATAAGCTATGGGTTGTAATTTACCTGCACTATTGATATGTTGTAAAACGCACCCGATCCTGTACGCTGATGCATCATATGTAAGAACTAGCTTTTTACCTGGATCAAAGAAAGCCAAAACACTGTTGGAACATAGAAGGTAGCGTGCCTTATTGAAGACGCATTCTTGGGCGTCTCCCCAAAACCAATTACACCCCTTTCTGAGTAGCACGTGGAGAGGCTCCAGCAGCGTGCTTAAGTTCTGCATAAAGTTCCCAAAGTAATTGAGTAGTCTGAGAAAGGCACGCAGTTCTGAGACATTCCGGGGCCTGGGTGCCAGACGAATTGCTTTGATTTTGGACTCTGTTGGGCAGATTCCATCAGCGGCAATCCTTCTGCCCAAAAATTCAACCTCGGGCGCGAGAAACAGGCACTTGGATTTCTTAACTCTTAGGCCTACCCGATCCAACCGCATTAGTACTTCCTCCAAATTGCGGAGATGGGAGTCGGTGTCCCTGCCCGTGATAAGTATGTCGTCTTGAAATACAACCGTCCCCGGGATGGACTTGAGCAGACTCTCCATGTTGCGCTGGGATATAGCAGCTGCCGACCTGATGCCGAATGGGCATCGATTGTACATTAAAAGGCCTCGATGTGTGTTGATGGTGGTGAGTAGCTTAGACTCGTCGGTCAATTCTTGCATCATATACACAGATGTGAGATCTAGTTTTGAGAAAGGTTTTCCTCCAGCCAATGTGGCAAATAAGTCCTCCGCTCTGGGCAGCGGGTATTGGTCCTGAAGGGAGACTTTGTTTATGGTAGATTTGTAGTCCCCACAGATTCGTACGGATCCAACAGGGTTCATGACTGGGACGATGGGACTTGCCCAGTCTCTAAATTCCACGGGTGAGATAATGCCTTCCCGCAGAAGCCTGTCCAGTTTATGTTCAATCTTTTCCCTCATCACATAGGGCACAGCTCTAGCTTTGTGATGGACCGGTCTGACATCCTGTGTGATGTAGATTTTGACTTTAGCCCCTTTGAAGGTGCCCACACCCGGCTGAAAGATTTGTTCAAATCGACTTAGAACTGTTGAGCAGGAGGTCCGTTCCTCTGACGACATGGCATGAACATCATCCCATTTTCAGTTTAGTTTTGCCAGCCAGCTTCTCCCCAGCAGTGCTGGGGGGTCTCCGGGGACAATCCACAGGGGAAGTCGGTTCACTGTCCCTTTGTGTGTGACAGAGAGCATGGCGCTGCCTAGGACTGGTATGATTTCTTTGGTATAGGTCCTTAGTTTGGTGTTGACCCTTGTGAGTTTTGATCTGTCTCTTTTATGCGGCCACAGCTGTTCAAATTGCTGAGCGCTCATGAGAGATTGACTCGCTCCCGTATCCAGCTCCATGTTGACAGGTATCCCGTTGAGTAGGACCCTCATCATTATTGGAGGCGTCTTGTTGTAAGAGCAGTGGCCATTGATTGTGTTGACCCGCTGTACCTCGGTGTCCCGGGTACTGTCCCCACCGTCTTCTGGTCCGCTTTCCGACCCTTCCGATTCGTATATCAGCCGAGCTGCCGTTTTTCTGCACATGCGGGCCAGATGCCCTGTATAGTCGCAGTTTCTGCAAACAGCATGCTGAAATTGACACCCCCTTGATGAGTGCCTTCCCCCACATCTCCAGCACAGACTGCTTCCATTGTTTCCAAAGGATGAGCTGCGTCTGGCTGATCTCTCTTGAGCTTCTCTCAGTTTGTAGTTGATTGCTCACATTGTGGGTTGATGAGGTGTGAACGGCCGTTCATGTGGACCTTGATGGCTTCTGGCGCCACTGCCTGCTGTTGAGGGCCTGCTCTCCTGCCTTTGTCTGTGTGTGGGGGTAGCGGCTTGTTTTACGCTGTGAACCCCTTGTTCCGATGTTTCGTTAGTTGTCGTACCCGCAGTGTAGATCAACCTCTCTTCTTCTTCTACTGCCAAGAATGTCTGTGCAACCAGTGCTGCTGCCTCTCGGGTCAAGTTCTTGGTCTCTATGAGCTTTCGGAATATGCCTGCGTGGTCTATTCCCTCAATAAAAGTCTCTCAGTACTTCTCTCCTTAGTTCATCGGAGAACTCACATAAGCTAGCCAACCTCCGAAGTTCCGCCACGAAGTCGGGTATGCTCTGGCCCACACAGCGTCTGCAGTTGTAGACCCTGTGTCTGGCCATGTGTAGGCTGCTCCCTGGCTTCAGGTGGTCTCTTACCAGTGTGCTCAACTCTTCAAACGACTTGCTTGCTGGTTTCTCGGGTGCCAGAAAGTCCTTCATTAAGGCGTATGTTTTTGAGCCACAGCTGGTCAAGAGATGGTCTTTTCTCTTGTCTGTCTTATCGTCGCCTAACCAGTCTTTGGTTACGAAGCTTTACTGGAGCCTTTCTATAAAGTCCTCCCAATTATCTCCAGCATTGTATTTTTTATCTGAGCCGTTGGTCGCCATTCTGTGGATTCTGTAATCCCATAACTCGGTCGCCACTGTAAAGTCCTGTCCCTACAGTACAGATTCACACGAGGCACATACTGAAGTCAAGGTCACTCAGGACCTGCACCTTTATTACACAGCTCTCAAATGCCACACTTGCCTGAGACCTGTCCTTATATACCTGTCTGGGACAGGTATCCAGTGTCTCCTGCAAGTGCAAGTAAGGTAAGCTTGTGGTTACAGGTCATCTTTAGTTACAGTCATGTATAGCATGGTAAGATACAGTTATGTACAGTAGTGTGAGATACATGACAGGAACATTCTGCCTTTTTACCAGATTTCCAACATTTGCAGTTTTTCCTTTTTAGTCTCTGAAGTTCAGACTGGAATAGGTGATAAAAGTAGCAAAGAGAGTCATCCTGTCCTGCCGATGGTTCATGTTATCAGTGGGAGCAAAATGAGCAGCATTTCTTCCTTATGGACACACTAATATACACATTTAAGGGGTGATATTGTGAATGCAGCTCCCAGGACAGAGCCCTATCCAGTGGGAGCGCCGGATGGAAAATTGTGGGATTTGTGCCCGTGACTTTCCATCCTGTGGTCCCAGCAGATGAGGTTTAGTGCTGGGATCACTCATTCAGAAAACTGACCCGTTCACCTTTATTAAATGATTACTTGCAGTAAAGTGAGTCAACTCTCGTTTTTGAATAAACATTTACCGGGCAACATGGTTTAATTTCCAGCATGCTTTTTGAATTGGTCTGCCAGGCATTTCATGTAGCTGATGGGCCAAATGTCCTGGTGCACTGTATGTCAGCCATTTCCTTACTGAGAAGCAAGAACAAAGGGGTGAATTTAGTGCTTCTGGACATAAGGGAAATTCCTCCTGAAGTGATAAAAATAGTATATGGCTATTTTTCTTGCAATTAACAATTGCAGAGCCAAAAGCTGTGCATTTCAAAAGTATGTCCCTGTGATTTTGGTAGCGAGCCATTAATTGCAAAGAAAAAGAGTCGTTCTCACGTATTTCATCAAAGAATGCACTTTGGGCACTTAATCTTTCTGGTCAGCTTCAATAAAAGTTTGTTTCAATTCAATAATTTATTTCAATTCGTCAGAAATGTATCACTCCTTGGAGGAATATTGCAAAGCCATCGAAAATGAATAAGCATCTCACGAATACAAGAGTAAACTTTGCAAGGTTCCACGCTGCCCAAGATCCAGTAAGCACTTGTGTGTGCAAAGCCCTGAGGCCACCGCAAAAACTTCTTATGGTCTCCTCCACCCACTTTCACAGTGCACCAAAAGTATGATGAGGTGAATGAGGGAGAAAAAAAAGCCCAAGAATTACATTTTAAAATGTACCCGCATTATGAAATGTCAAGTGAAAGCATTTAGTCGTTGTATGTTGTAAAGCTACTTGATAACAAGAGTATAAAATATAAAAGTTTTAAATGCAATAATTAAACAGCGTCACAAATAAGAAAATATTTGGACTTACACTGGATTAGAAACAACGGAACACAAATCACAGAGGTTTCCACTCATTTTCAAATGCCAAGGTAACTCTTGGTAAAGTTCCAGGGTTAAATTTTGCTGTGAAAAGTACTCGTCAAGTAGCTGGTGAAGGCTGGTCATTTTACAATTAAAGGGATTTTGATAAGAGTTGATAGTGGATTCACTGACTGGGGCAATACCACCTGCAATTAGAATAACACACATGGAACTAAGCATCGAAATATATTTTTTAAAGCAGTAAGTTACAAGCACACATTTCTCACTGCCACTGAATACATTTTTAAATACACTGTGAACATATAAGTAATTCTTATTGTACTGTCATTTTCAGCTCTAGAATTGGGAAAATCTTTTTCTTCTTCATTAAGCAGCAATATCACATGACTACAGAGCAAGGTTATATTAGCTTTGCAATAGCGCCAGGCTTTGCAATTTTGGTGATGTGTAAACCTTGTACTTTATTCTTCTTCTCTCAATTTGTGGCAGTACATAACATTTGTGGGATGTCACTATTGAGAACGATCATATTAATGTCAGCTGTGGCTCAGTGATAGAACTCTCGCCTCTGAGTCAGAAGGTTGTGTGTCCCACTCCACGGACTTGAGCACAAAAATCTAGGCTGACACTCCCAGTGCAATACTGAGGGAATGCTGCACTGTCGAAGGTGCCGTCTTTCAGATGAGACGTTAAACCCCGGTCATGAATGCCTTCTCAGGTGGATGCAAAAGATCCCACAGCACTATTTTGAAGCAGATCAGAACATCCTGCTCTTCTTCGAATAGTATCATGAGACATCTTACTTGATCAAGTAGACAAGGACTCGGTTTAGCATCTTATCCAAAAGACATATATACAAACACACAAAGCATATAGATGTCATGCACCATAACCAAGTCACCCGAGCATAATGCAGATGCATTCCAAAAACTCATTTAGTTGGGTTAAGTAACGGGGCAGTGTGAACCTTTTCATTGCATCAGGAATAGAATTTACTTGCACCTAAGAACATAAGAACATAAAAATTAGGAGCAGAAGTCGGCCATTCAGCCCCTCAAGCCTGCTCTGCCATTCAACAAGATCATGGTTGATCTTTGATCTCAACTCCACTTTCCCGCCCAATCTCCATATCCCTTGATTCCCCTCGAGTCCAAAGATTTAGCTATCTCAGCCTTGAACAATTCAGCATCTATAGCCCTCTGGGGTGGAGAATTCTCTAATTGCACTTTGCACTACTGTTGCTGCAGGCACAAATTTTGCGTTCACTTCCTGGCAATTAGTTACCACTGAATAAGTACAATTACTTTTATGAATATATTTCAACTGGGCATTACAAATAATGCCAAGGAAATATGCCTCTAAATGTTCCTTTCCAATTTTAACAGGTGAATTTTATACCGAGAAGGAGATATTCTACAGCATCCTGTATAGATTGGTGGGTGAAATTCAACAGTCCATCTGGCCTTTCTCGTATCCATTCCATGGAGGCAGCACAGAAGAGAGCCCAGTCCAGGCTTCTGACCTCGTGTGTCCCTTTATAGCCTAGGTGTTTCAGAAGCTGCTGGATGTCCTTTTTATTCAATCCACAACGCGATACACGAAGCAGACAAAGGACATCAACTATCCAGCCCTTCATTCCTGAAAACATGATGCAAAAAGAATTACAGAAATATAAAAAGTACTTCTATGTGCGGGAAGAAGTTTTAAGATCTGTGAAAATAATTAAATAGTTACAGAGTATGTACGTTTCATTTTCATTCCTTTAATTCTTAATATAAATTTATTTTAGAGGACAGAGTAAACTTTGTGAAGCATTGTGCTACCAGTGGAACATAGGAACAGGAGGAGGCCATTCAGTCCCTCGAGCCTGTTCCATCATTCAGTTAGATCATGGTCACGCTGCATCTTAACGCCAACCACCCACTTTGGTTCCGTAACCCTTAATACACTTGCCTAACAAAAAATAATCAATCTTAGTTCTGAAATTTTCAATTGACCCCCAGCATCAACAGCTTTTTTTGGGGGGAGAGAGAGTTCCATATTTCCACCACCCTTTGTGTGAAGAAGTGCTTTCAGACATCACCATTAAATGGCCTCACTCTAATTTTAAGGTTATGCGTCCCCTTGTTCTGTACCAGTGAAATAGGTTTTCTCTATTTACCCTATCAACTCCTCTGATCATTTTAAACACCTCAGTGAGATCACCTCTTAATCTTCTATATTCGAGGGAATACAGGCCTAGACGATGCAAGCTATCCTCATAATTTAACCATTTTAGCCCCGGTACCGTTCTGGTGAATCTGCGCTGCACCACCTCCACGGCCAATATATCCTTTGTATTATATGGTTGTATGTTTGTAACTAAGAGAGAAAAACTTTTCCAAGCACGTTTTCATGCAGGTGGTATCTCTTTAACAAAATAATAACCATCAGTACAGATAAGGGCTACTTCATCAATGCCTGAAAAATCAGGCATTGGGCAATAGTTAAGAACATAAGAAATAGGAGCAGGAGTCGGCCATTCGGCCCCTCAAGCCTGCTCCGCCATTCAATAAGATCATGGCTGATCATTGACCTCAACTCCACTTTCCCGCCCAATCCCCATATCCCTTGATTCCCTTAGACTCCAAAAATCTAGCGATCTCAGCCTTGAATATACTCAACGACTCAGCATCCACAGCGATCTGAGGCAGAGAATTCCAAAGATTCACAACCCTCTTGAGTGAATAAATTCCTCCTCATCTCTGTCTTAAATAGCCTATCCCTTATCCTGAGACTGTGTCCCCTGGTTCTAGACACACCAGTCAGAGGGAAACATCCTCCCAGCATCTACCCTGTCAATCCCCTTCAGAATGTATGTTTCAATGAGATCACCTCTCACTCTTCTAAACGCCAGAGAGTATAGGCCCATTCTACGCAGTCTCTCATCATAAGACAACCCTCTCATCCCAGGAATCAATCCAGTGAACCTTCGTTCCCTGAGGACCCCGGAGGCCGCTCACAAAACAGCTCAGGTAAATTAATATTTTTTGGTGTGGGCATATAAAAAACTCCAGGCTGCTGCCAGTCCATCCAAGGCCCTTTTAATGTATTTGCTTCATGGGTTCTTTGCTTAAGAATTCATAGCAACACATTGCTATTAAGAACTAGTTTGTTTATTAGAAAAAGGTTTAACAATCACACAACACATTACCAGTTCATCCACCAGGCTCACAACCACCTGTTACATTGTGGATTCCTCGAACCCAACTGGCTGGGGTTTTATTGAGTCTTGTGAACATCATGTGACTGGCTAAGCCACTCCCACTCAACAACTCTACAAAGGTTTAACAAGAAAACTACACATTACCAGTTCATCCACTAGGCTCACAACTACATACCTCATCGTGGATAACCTAGACCCAACTGGCTGGGGTTTTATTGAGTCTTGTGAACATCATATGACTGGCTAAGCCACTTACAATGCAACAGCTCTACAACTATTTTTAATTGTAACATTAAATCAAGTGCCCCGTTTTGGTAAGGGCACTATAATGCACAAATTTCCAAATAAAACTTTAAAGGAAACTTAGATCAAATTAGAATTTGGTTGCTTGGGGTGACGATACACTCCAGTTCCTCCAGTGCCCACCTCTCGCAGAAGGCCGTGAGCATACCAGTGGACACCGTGTGCTCCATCTCCAGGGTCATCCTGGCACCAACATAGCCATAGAGAGGCAGGCAGTCGGGCTGAACGACCCGCTGAACTGCTCGCTGGACCGGTTAATGGCCACCTTGGCCATTCCCAGGAGCAGGCTTCGAAGAGGCCCTCCGACCTGCCTGCTCCCCTCCGCACAGGGTACCCAAAGATCAGGAGCGTGGGACTGAAGTGCAGCCAGAATTTGAGGAGCATCAACAGCTCTACAACTATTTTTGTAGAAAACAAATAATCAAGTGCCCCCTTATTAAAGTGGGGGGGGGGGGCACACTCCAAAAACTTTTCAAGTGTCCCCTTTTTTTTTCTTTCTTTTGGGCACTAAGACACAAATTATACAAGTGCCTCCTGGCTAAAAAGGGGGGGGGGGGTGGCACTAAAACCGACAACTTAAACAAATTAAACTTTAGACATTAAAATCAAATTAAAATTTGGTTGCCAGGGGTGTTGATGCACTCCAGTCCCTCCGGTGCCCACTTCTCGCGGAAGGCCGCGAGCATACCGGTGGATACCGCGTGCTCCATGTCCAGGGACACCCTGGCTCGGATGTAACCGCGGAAAAGAGGCAAGCAGTCAGGCTGAACGACCCCCTCGACCGCCTGCTGCCTGGACCGGTTAATGGCCACCTTGGCCAGGCCCAGGAACAGGCCCATGAGGAGGCCTTCTGACCTGCCCGCTCCCCTCCGCTCAGGGTGCCCAAAGATCAGGAGCGTGGGACTGAAGTGCAGCCAGAATTTGAGGAGCATCAACAGCTCTACAACTCTTTTAGAGGAGACAAAATAAAACATTTAAATCAAGTGCCCCCCAATCTGGGGGCCACTCCAAACATTTTCCAAGGCCCTTTTTTGTTTTTTTTTGGTTTTTTTGTATTTTTGTAGGGTTTTTTTTGTGGTTTTTTTGGGCACTAAAATCATACATTTTACAAGTGCCCCCTATAAAAGGGGAGGGGGACACTAAAACCCGGCAGTTAAAACAAATTAAACTTTAAAACATATAAAATCAAATTAAAGTTTGGTTGCCGGGGGTAATAATGCACTCCAATCCCTCCAGTGCCCACCTTTCACGGAAGGCCGCGAGCATACCAGTGGACACCGCGTGTTCCATCTCCAGGGACACCCTGGCTCGGATGTACCGCGGAAAAGAGGCAAGCAGTCGGGCTGAATGACCCCCTCGACCGCCTGCTGCACGGACTGGTTAATGGCCACCTTGGCCAGGCCCAGGAGCAGGCCCACGATGAGCCCGTCTGACTGGCCCGCTCCCCTCCGCACAGGGTGCCCAAAGATCAGGAGCGTGGGACTGACGTGCAGCCAGAATATGAGGAGCATCAACAGCTCTACAAACCTGTGAGCATCCTCACAGGTGCATACATTACAGCCCTCCCCAACCAGATTGCTCCGTAGCCCCAATCTCCGATTGTTGGTCAACTCAGCCAACTATCGGCCCTCCCAGAAGCGGGGGTCTCATTTGATGCACACCACTCGGCAGCGGCTTGTAAACAGGTCCTATGCCTTAAAATGGCTCAGGCTTCGCACCAGCAAGCACGGGCGGGCAATGGGCGCGCTCTTCCTACCGCCCACTATTCTCTGCCTGTTGCTAAAATTGGCCTTCACCTGTACCTGGTTGACATTCCTCAGAAGGGTGCATTTGTATCTTCATACCAACATCACTAAAACAGGTTATCTGGTCATTATCACATTGCTGTTTGTGGGAGCTTGCTGTGCGCAAATTGGCTGCTGCCTTTCCTACATTGCAACAGCGACTACACTTCAAAAAGTGCTTCATTGGCTGTAAAGCGCTTTGGGATGGCCCAAGGGCATGAAAGGTGCTATATAAATGCAAATCTTTCTTGATGTCAGGAGCAGCTATCACCTTTCTTCTGTTATTTAACTCTTGCATCCATGTCTGGTCAAGGCTGTGACAAGGCCTGGTGCTGCCTGGTTCTGTTAGTGAGGTTTGGCAAGCAGGCCACTGGTGAGTAGGTGTCGCTTGACAGTACAGTTGATGACTTCTTCCATTACTTTACTGATGATTGGGAGGAATGTGATAGGGCAACAATTAGCCAGGTGAGTTTAGTCCTGCTTTTTGTAGCTAGATCATATCTGAGCAATTTTCCATTGTTGGGCTGATGCTAGCTGCACTAGAACAGCTTGGCTAGGGGTCCGGTTAGTTCTGATGTACAGAATGTCAGGGCTATAGCACTCAGACACTCCTTAATGTCACATGGGGGTGAACCGAGCAGTGAGACACTGGCATCTGAGGACCATGGGAGTGGGCAAGTCGGATCATCTTTTGCAAACACTCCAGCCTTGGCTCTTGCACTCACATGCTGGACTCTGCCATGGTTGAGGATGGGGATTGTAATGACTCAAGAGGGTTAACCCTAACCCTAACTCACTCAGGTGCAACCTGATCCATCTTTATTCCAGCCCAAGAGCGCCTGCGTGACAAAGACACCCAACTTATATACAGGTGAACAAGCACACATGTCACATGCGTTCAGCCCGATGACCTCCGACCACGGCGCCCTCTGGTGTCTGGTGACCCCCCAAGCATTAATTCATAGCAACATCCCCCTTTTAAAATCTTAACAACAGTCTTTTTACAAATTAAGACGGTCTGAGGCTTTCCTCTCACGAGTTGATCGTCTCAGTTCAACTTTGGCTCTGGTGTGAGCATTCTGAGTCCGTTGAGACTGAGGGCTGAGTAGCCGATCACAATGACCACATCAGAGACTGAAGGTTCAGAGTCAGTAATGTCAGCAGAGTCCTCTGATGAGTGAACAATGGTTGGTTGGTCACTGACTGCATCTTCCTCACTCGGTTCCAGTTCATCCGTGTGCCGCAGTTTAACCTGGTCAAGGTGTTTCCTGCATATTTGCCCATTCTTGAACACGACAATAAACACTCTGTTACCCTCCTTGGCTGTAACAGTGCCGGCGATCCACTTTGAACCTTGACCATAGTTCAGTGCATAAACCGGATCGTTGACCGAGATGTCACGTGACACGGCAACATGATCATGACACCATTGCTGACTTTGACGTCTGTTTTCAACATGATCATTCAAATCAGGATGAACAAGAGAAAACCTGGTCTTGAGATTTCTCTTCATCAGTAGTTCAGCAGGAGGAACCCCAGTAAGCGTATGACTGAGCAATATACATGACAACCGTCTCTACAGTGAGCCCTGAGTTACGCGTTTCATACCTTGCTTGATCGTTTGAACAGCACGCTCTGCTTGACCATTAGAAGCAGGCTTGAATGGAGCTGATCTCACATGTCTGATGCCATTAAATTTCATGAACTCCTGGGACTCAAGACTTGTAAAGCAAGATCCGCTGTCGCTCATAACAATGTCAGGCAAACCATGAGTAGCAAACATGATACAAAGGCTCTCAATGGTAGCTGTAGACATGCTGGATGAAATAATGACACACTCTATCCACTTAGAATATGCATCTACTACGACAAAAAACATCTTTCCTAGGAACGGGCCCACAAAATCAATGTGGGTCCTCGACCATGGTTTGGATGGCCACGACCAAAGACTCAGCGGAGATTCCGCTAGTACTTTACTTAGCTGTATGCAAGTATTGCACTGATGCATGTATGATTCCAGATCAGAGTCAATTCCAGGCCATCATACATGAGACCTAGCAATGGACTTCATCATGACAATACCAGGATGAGTGCTATGAAGTTCACGTACAAATTTTTCTCGACCTTTCTTAGGCATGATTACACAATTATCCCACAGTAAACAGTCTGACTGAATGGACAGCTCATCCTTATGATGGTTGTAAGGTTTGGTCTCCTCACACATCTCCATAGGTATGGCAGACCAATCACCACTGAGTACACACCGTTTCACAACCGATAAAATAGGGTCATGGCTGGTCCAGATCCTAACTTGTTGAGCAGTGACAGGGGTTCCTTCACGCTCAAAAGCATCCATTACTAACAGTTGAGGCGTCTCCATCTCAGTTGTGGGCAAGGGCAGATGACTCAGTGCATCGGCACAATTCTCAGTACCAAGTCTATGACGGATGACGTAATCATAGGCAGACAATGTCAGTGCCCATCTTTGAATGCGGGATGATGCATTGGTATTAATACCTTTGTTTTCTGCAAACAATGAAATGAGTGGCTTGTGATTGTTTCTAGCACAAAACGAAGACCAAACAGGTATTGGTGCATTTTTTTTACCCCATACACACAGGCCAAAGCTTCTTTCTCTACCATACTGTAAGTTCTTTCCACTTTAGACAGACTTCTCGAAGCATACCCAACAGATTGTAGCTTGCCCGATTCATTTGCTTGTTGGAGTACGCAGCCAACCCCATATGATGAAGCACCACAGGCCAATATAAGACGCTTACACTGATCATAATGAACAAGCAACTTGTTTGAACATAGCCGACTCTTGGCTTTCTCAAAGGCTCTATCTTGAGATCCAGTTGTTGCTTTTCTTAGTAACACATGCAGTAGCTCTAGTAAAGTGCTCAATCTGGGTAAGAAATTACCAAAGTAGTTGAGTAGCCCAAGGAACGAACACAGCTCTGTCACATTCTGAGGCCTGGGTGCATTTTTGATGGCCTTGGTTTTCGAATGCCATCAGCAGCAATCTTCCTCCCGAGGAATTCAACTTCAGGTGCCATGAATACACACTTCGAGCGTTTCAGCCTGAGTCCCACTGTGTCCAGACGCTGAGGACTTCTTCAAGATTGTTCAGATGTTCAGAAATGTCGCGACCTGTGACCAGAATGTCATCTTGAAACACAACAGTTCGAGGAACGGACTTCAGTAAACTTTCCATATTCCTCTGAAATACGGCTCCACCGGTTATAGACAAAGTCCTTTATGGGTGTTGATGCAGGTGAGTTTCTTCGAAGTGTCAACAAGCTCCTGTAGGCTGATGTCAGATCCAGTTTAGTGAACGACTTTCCACCAGCTAGCATGGCGAACAGGTCATCAGCCCTCGGTAACGGACACTGATCCTGTTTTGAAAATCGGTTAATCATAACCTTGTAGTCTCCACAAATCCTGACAGTGCCATCACTCTTCAACACAGGAATAATGGGACTAGCCCTCTTGTTAAACTCAACCGGTGATATGATCCCTTCACCCTGGAGTCTGTCAAGCTCAATTTCAACCTTCTCCCTCATCATGTACGGAACAGACCGAGCTTTGTGATAGACAGGCCTTGCACTGGAGTCCAGGTGAATCTGCACCTTGGCTCCCGTAAAATTACCAATGTCTGGTTCAAACAAAGAAGGAAACTTTTTCACTACTTGAGCACACGAAGTATCATCCACTGAGGGCAACATCTTGACATCATTCCAGTCCAGCTTGATTTTTTCGAGCCAATTCCTGATGAACAGTGTTGGACCATTACCTGGGACAATTCATAATGATAGCTCATGAACCACACCGTCATATGACACCCCGATTGCTGCACTGCCGAGCACCAGTATGAGATCCTTGGTGTAAGTACACAACCTGGCATTAACTGGACTCAGCTTCGGTTTCACAACCTTAGTGTCCCATAGCTTGTCGAATGTCCTTTGGCTCATTATCAACCCGTGTCCAGCCCCATTGATACAGGCACCCCATTCAGCTCCACATTAACAGCTATCGGCTGGCTCTTGCTCAGGAATGAATACAGTCTATTCACTTCCTCCCCGGGGTTGCGTATCCAGGCCATCACTGAACTGGTCCTCATCAACCACGTGGTGAACCGCACCACGCTTGCTCCATTGTGGACACATCCTGCGAAGATGCCCCATCCATTTTGAACATCCATTGCATGAGTATTGTCTAAACCAACACTGCTGAGGCCGATGATTTCCCCCGCAACGCCAACAAGGTGAAATCTGGTTCAAACCAGTTGGCGGGCTCTGAGCAGCGGCAGGTTTCACGTAAGCAGCTCTGCCCGAAAACGACGCCATCTTGTTTACAGTACTTGCCGTGGAATTCCGACTCATCGATGATATCTGCCTCAAATCATCATGCATGCCTGGGCAGTCGCGATGGCCTTTTTCAAATCCAGCGTCTCTGCAGCCAACAGCTTCCTGAGGATCGCATCACGGCTGATGCATATCACGAAGACATCATGCAGCATGTCTTCCAGCATGTTCCCAAACTTACACGGCTCAGCAAGACATCGCAGGTCGACAACAAATCCCGACACGTCCTGGCCCTCAGCACGAACATGCATGTAGAAACGGTAGCGTGATATGATGATCCCCTCTTATGGCTTCAGATGGTTACCCACCAACGTACACAATTCCTCGTACCCTTTTTCCGCCGGACGTATAGGCGAGAGAAGATTATTCGTGAGGCCGTAAATTTTCGGACCACAAACGGTGAGGAGAACTCCCTGCGCTTAACTGCATAGGCCTCTGCCTCCATGCCGTTGGCCACAAAATACTGATCCAGGCGGTCGACAAAATCCACCCAATCCTCGCCCTCCATGAATCTCTCCAGGATTCCAACCGTGCCCATTGTGCATGCGAAGGTTCTTAAACTACCTCGTCGCCAATTGTAATGTCTCAAGAGTCTGGTTACTGTAAACTCACTCAGGTGCAACCTGATCCATCTTTATTCCAGCCTAAGGGTGCCTGCGTGACAAAGACACCCAGCTTATATACAGGTGACCAAGCACACATGCCACATGCGTACAGCCTGATGACCTCCGACCACGGCGCCCTGGTGTTTGGTGACCCCCAAGCATTAATACATAACAGGGATGGGGATGTTCAATCAGTTTTCTGATTGCTCACCACCATTCTTGACTGGGTGTTGTAGGGCTTTGCTCTGATCAACTGATCATGGGACTGCTTAGCATGGTCTATAGCCCGGTGCTTTCTGTGTTTAGCATGCAGATAGTCTATTGTTGATGCCTCATTCTAAGGTATGCCTGGTGCTGCTCCTGGTATGCCCTTCTACACTGCCTATTAAATCATGGTTCGTCTCCTGGCTGCTGGACATGTTAATGAGGAGGACTTTGCAAGGTTGACTGGGCTGAAATTACTTGGGGACATTTTGTGCCCTGTTTCATGTCTGTTTAACAATTTGACTAATAGCCACTTATAATCACTAAAAGCCACTAAAGTGACCTTATCCATTATTCCCGTAACAGAATTGAATTTGGCTTTCAAGGGCGAACGCAAAATAGATCAAAGATGTAAAGTGAATGTATAAGTAATTGGTATGTCACGCCATCCTTATAATAACTGTGAACATCATGTAGTTTTTTCCAGTGGGTTTGGGAGATTTTTTTTTGTTGTAACAGAATATATTTACTAACCTGAGTTGGAAGAATGAGGAGAATAGGAAGAGGAAGAGATGCCTTTTCCTCTGCTGCAAGTGCTCTTCTCGATAAACCAACTATAGTCCTCAATCCACCGCCTAAAGACAGCGGCCCACAACTCCTGAACAGACTGACACTCAAGGTATTCCTCCAGGCAATCAGCCTCATTTCTGAATGCTCCACATACTCGAAGCTCGTTTGCCAAAATAACCAGGACCAGTGGAAGGGAGCTCAATTTTTTACTCATAATATTTTGGATTTGGCTCTTACTTATTTCTTTGTAGGGCATGGACAGGTGCTTCTGGAAGATTTGGATTTGGACTTTATAGTCAGATGTATTGGAAAGCTGCACCACTTCTACATCTTCAAGCTTTGACAGTGATTTGAAGGAAAGGTTGGAAGATGCAGTGGTTACAATAAGTTTGCATTGAGCTGGGAGAGGTTGTGGAAGCCATGAGAATTCCTTTATCTGTACAGAGAGGTATCATTATATTAGTATAAATTAATGAACAATAAGTATAAATGAATGAACAATGACGTTTTGCAAAATAAGCATGAACAAAGCTTACTGGTTATTAAAAATATGGAACACACTGCTTCGCTTTTGTAACTTTTCAAAAACCCTTTACAAATAGAAATAATTATTTATCAAAACTCCTTGGGCTAAAAATTCAGTTGTGTAGCGCCCACTATAAGTGCCGAACGGCTCGAAAATGGTGTCGGAGCAGCACGTGCACACTTCTGGTGCGGACTGCGCTGGACACCATTTTGGTGAGGGCGTAAGCGTTGGCAGTGGGAGCATGCATCCGTAAACATGCAGAGTAGGAAATCGTGACTTCAATTAGTGTGTAATGTTGATTTGACACCAACGCTCAGCATGTTCGACCTCAGCTGGAGCTAACGCTCTCTTAACCTCACACAGCTGAATATGCATTCAGCAGCAGGAAGGACACCCCAAGCGCTATTTAAAGGGATCATCACCTACTTACAGGTTAGTTGTTGATTGATTTCTACTAGATGTTGCTGAGTTTGTAGAAGTGTTTGGTGCATTCTAAACTTCTTTAAAGTTGCCTAAAGTCTACAAGGAGTGGTGTGGCACATGCTCAAGGACTTGGTACATATTGGCAAGAGATCTGCTCAGATCAGTTGCTCCCAGAGATGGGTGCTGTAGTTTGTATTACCCTTGGCCTGCAAGGGTGACTGGGAGAATGAGCAGAGGCCACACAGAGCAGGACAAGCTGCTAGAAGAGGGAGGAGAGGGAGAGGGAGAGGAGGGCTCACAGCAGGAACCCATATCCACCCAGGGTCCTCAGGGAACAATTCTCCTACCTCTACCTCAACCTCAATGAGGAACAGTACATCCAATGTCTTTGTTTTAGTAAGGATGTGCTTATGGAAATCTGACACCTGCTGCAGGCAGACCTGAAACTTCAGTCCAGAGAGAGGATGGCATTGCCGGTGGCCGTAAAGGTGATCGTGGCCTTGAAATTCTTTGTGTCGGGCACCTTCCAGGCTGGACCAGGCGTCCTCTAACATCTCCCAGTTCGCAATCCACTCCTGAATAAGGGAGGTGAGCGAGGCTCTGTATGCAAGGAGAGCTGAATACATTTCATTAGCTCCTGCCAGAGAGAAGCAGGCGGAACAAGCACATGGCTTCATCAGGATAGCCAGCTTTCCCGTGGTGCAGGGTGCCATTGACTGCACACACATTGCTTTGTGGATGCTGCATCTCAATTCGGAGATGTATCGCAACCGGAAGGATTGCACTCCCTCAGTGCCCAGTTGGTGTACAACCATACTCAGCGCATCATGCAAGCCAATTCTCAGTATCCTGGCAGCAGCCATGCCTTCATTCTGCGGCTGTCCACTGTACCATCAGCATTTGAGCCAACATGACAAACCAGAGGATTACTACTGTGCGACATGGGCTATCCGCTGACCATCTGGCTCCTGATTCCAGTGTGCAAAACAACCACATGGGGGCAACACGCATATAGCGACAGCCATGTTGCCACACGGAATCTGATAGAGAAGGCCATTAGCATCCTTAAAAAACACTTCCGCTGTCTGGATCGCTCTGGAGAAGCCCTGCTATACTCACCAGAGCGCGTCTCAAGATTCGTCGTGGTCTGCTGCACAACCTGGCCATCATGAGAGCACAGCCCTTGCCACCAGGGATACAGCGACTAGCTGAGGAGAAGGAGGAGGAGGCAGCAAAAGGGAGCAAGTAACCCAGACAGCCACTTTCTGCCCGGGCTGTCCAGGATTGAATCATTCGACTACGGTTATGGGCTGCCCTGACCTCGACCTCGTCCTAAGATCATGCGTAACTGACCTGACAGGGGAGTAACCACCATGACCCCAAAGTGGTTCTCCCTGGATCAGGAAGGTATATGCTTGCTTTTTGGAAATAGAAGGTGGGTGGGGGGGCTTGACCCATTCACCTCCATGGCACGAACCTGGTATTGCAGTACTTCCAGGAACGGTGCAGTGGCTCTAGGCCTTTTGGCTAAGAGCATTGGCACAGAGTGATCCTTGATGTGTGCAAGGTGACCTCTGGCGTTTGTGATTTGACAAAGAATTGGAACGATTGGCTACGAATTTTTTTTAAAAAATCAGTGACCACAACTCAATTCCCCAAACAACGTACCTTCTTTCTGTTACTGTCCATCACTACATCCTCTTGGCCACAATGCTACAACAAAAGCCTCTACAAAACAAACATTCCAAACCAATTTTATGAATCAAACCATGACAATATTTCATTCAAAAGTCAACTAATCACCCTCATGCATTTCCTTAGTGCCTGCTTTTGCCTGTCCCAGTGCTCCTAAGCAGTGCTCCCCCAGTGGCTGCAGCACGGCTGGTGGAAGGCTGCTGACTTTCAATGGCAGATGGCAATGCAGGATGACCTCGAGCAGCTCTGGGCCTAGTCGAAACATCGAAATTTACAGCGCAGAAGGAGGCCATTTCGGCCCATCGTGTCCGTGCCGGCCGACAAATAGCACACGGCCCTCAGTCAGCAGCCCTAAAGGTTACATATAAACCTATGAACAATGAACAATGGTGGAAAGGTAAAGAGCACCCAGCCCGACCAGTCGGCCCCACACAACTGTGACACCCCTTACACTGAAACATTCTACGCTCCACCCCAACCCGAGCCATGTGATCTCCTGGGAGAGGCAAAAACCAGATTAAAAACCCAGGCCAATTGGGGGAAAAAAATCTGGGAAAATTCCTCTCCGACCCATCCAAGCGATCAAAACTAGTCCAGGAGATCACTCTGACCGTATTCGATTCCTTGAAGTACTTACCATCGTATCTGTGCCAGCCAACAAGAAGTTATCCAGTCTAATCCCACTTACCAGCTCTAGGTCCGTAACCCTGCAGGTTACGGCACTTCAAGTGCCCATCCAAGCACCTTTTAAATGTGGTGAGGGTTTCTGTCTCTACCACCCTTCAAGGCAGTGAATTCCAGACCCCCACAATCCTCTGTGTGAAGAAACTTTCCCTCAAATCACCTCTAAACCTTCCACCAACCACATTAAAACTATACCCCCTCGTAATTGACCCCTCCACCAAAGGAAACAGGCCCTTGCTATCCACTATATCGAGGTCCCTCAAAATGTTATATTCCTCAATGAGGTCTCCTCTTAGCCTCCGCTGTTCCAAGGAGAACAAACCCAGCCTATCCAATCTGTCCTCCATTCCAGGTAGCATCCTCGTAAATCTCCTCTGCACCCTCTCCAGTGCAATCACGTCCTTCCTATAATACAGCGACCAGAACTGCACGCAGTACTCCAGTAGGCCCGGCTTCGGACTGCACCACCTCGGCATAGGCAGCAGCAGTCTGTGCTGGCTGGCTGACAGGCAACATCAAGGACACTGAAGGAGTGGCAGTGGTGGGAGGATGAATGTTACTGCCATTCCCCTGGTGTGGTGCCTCAGCAATCCTAGTAATCTGCTGGAGCACAGATTGCGAACTGCTGTGACACCCTGAAAGCCCTTTTCAACACTGGTAAACCCAGCCATGGTGGCAGCAGTCTGTGCTTGTGTGGCAGCAAGCTGACTTGTATGACTTCAGTCTGACCTTCCATTGCAGCATTGAGACATTGGGTGGCTTCTGCTTATGCTGCAATGGAAGCTGCGACTTCAGCCATCAGACGCTGCATGATGGTTGGGTCCACAATTGCACTAATGGATCTGCCCACCCCTTGCACGCTGGAAAATATGGGCTCTGCACAAAGCCCTGTGCAAGGTTGGTGCTGGACTCCTCCATGCTCCTTGACATTACATTCAGGCTTTCTGGCAGGCCTGCCAATGCACCAAGCGTTTCATTATGTATACCCATCAGCATTTTTCTGTAGGGCGCCCCATCAAGTCCTCATCTGAGTCCTGTGCTGCAGAACTCGTGTGCAACCTCACCTTCTGGGGAGCTGGGACCTGCGCTACCCTTTCCTCTTGCCCTAGCTGCAGCCCACTCGTGCCCAATGACTCATCATGTGCAGATCCCGCCTCTAAGCTACCCTCTAAAGTCTGCTCAGTGCCAGTATCTGAGCTAATGCTGCAAGTGTCAGATCAAATGATAGTGTTTCTTCTTCATCACCACTCTCCTCTTCCTCTTGCACCACTGACCAGTTTGGATTTCTTGGATCTCTGAAATGAGAAAGGCACAAGGGTATGGTGGTGGTGCGGGGATGGGGGTGGGGTGGGGAAGCAAGAGGTGCGTGTTTATACAATTTTCAGCTTGTAAGTCAGAAATGATTGTGGGATGAGAGGGAAGTGGGATGTGAAAAGGATTAGGTATAAGCATACCATCATCTTCAATGCTTTCAGTGCCACCACAGACCACGGCCTCAGTCACATTCACTCCATTTATGGAGAGTACCATCTCCTCAAGGCACATGACTGATAGAGATTGTTGGAAGGAGAGTAATGGAAGTGTGGTGAATTGAGCAGTGTGTGAGGCTAGTGGTGCAGGTTGTGCAATATGGCATTTGAAGATGAATTAACTGACCTTGCCCACATGTGAGGTCATTAAACTTATTCCTGCACTGCAGCCAGGTCCTTGGGGCTACACCACTTGTACTGACAGCGATGCCTTGCATTTCAGCTTCTGTCTGGAGGGTCTCCTGCCCCCTGTGGATATAGGACATCTCTCCTCCTGTCCATCCCCTGCACCAGGGCCTCAATTGCTGGATCCAGAAATCTAGCAGCCCCCTCTCCGTCATGTTGCACCATTTTCACTCTTCCTGTAGGTCACTCTCTCCTCTACAACACTTTCCAGTACCTGCTGCAGCCAGAATGCACCTCCTCTTTTACAGGTGCAGGCTGGATTTAAGAACTGCAGGCCAGCTTTAATTGGTGCTCACCTTGCTGAGCATGCAGCCACACAGCAGTGCATTTAGCGCTGGGCTGCACACCGCTATCATTATAATTAGCAGGCAGTACAAAGTTTGCATACCCGGTTCCAGGGGTATTTTTCAGAGCTAATTTTTAGCTCCTTGTATTTGAACTTCTTCCCATCAGTGAAGAGATCAAAACGGGTCTTGAATTTTACAGATATAAACTGTGCAGGGACTGCTTACTACTGGAACAAAGTCCACAATCATCACCTTATCATTGAATATTATGGATGGAATATTCAGAGGTCCACACCACCAAATATAATATACTGTAAACATATGTTTTATATAAAGCCTGAACTATTACGATTGTCGGAATTTGTTTCTTATTTTCAAAAGCTGTAAAAATCTGTTGTATTTTTAAGTAATTGTTCTAACAATACCTGCTGTGCTGACAAACCATGGGTCCCAGTTAGTTTATCAGCTCCATCCAGTACCAGCACACATGGTTTCAAGCTAAGTGCTGCTATGAAGGCTTGGTTGAGCATTGGAAATATCCAAATATCTGTCGGATTCGCACTGAAAGAATCGGGGTGATCTTCAGCTCCTGAAATTCAATTATAGAAGTGTTTCATATTCGCTGTGCATCACCTCATCTTCACTTTCAAATGAGCTGACGTCAGGTTGCCCATGGACAAAAAAAATGGTCTCGTCTTTTCAATCCTGGCCCAATTTTAATGCAGGGCGTGAATTGGGGATGCGAGGACTGAAGCGGGCGGTGAACTGTCTGGCCCGCCCCCCCAGAGATTTTAACACCGACTCCCACCCAAAGCCGGTGGGAATAAAGTCACCGGTGGTAGGCGGAAGTCACAATTGATGGAGGGTGGGGGTGGGGGTCAGGCCACTGCCAGGGACCCACAGAAACAGAAACAAGTAAGGTATTTAAGGACAGCTGGTTCTGCCACATAAATGCAGCCGGCCTGGCACAGGGAGGCCTGAAACAGATATTAGGCCCCTTATTTGCATATGCAAATTTCAGGCATGGGCCCTGGGTGTGCCTAATTTTTTACCAATACCAATATAGCATGCCACGTATTTCCAGCATGTAATGAGCACATGCTTGCTGCCCGCTATATTGGAGACTTAGGTATCTGTTTAGTGCCTGAAAAACAGGCGTAACGCCATCAAGGTTGGTCAGTCCCTAGTTGAGAAACAAGGGACAAATGCCACCATTGCAGGCTCCCTCTCTCACTAGAACGGTGTTCTGACAAAGAGAGAAAACACCCAAAACATCAACCTACCTTTCCCACTTCCCATCTTCCCCAACACTATTAAAAATAACTTGCTTATATTTCAGTTTTGAGTTCTGATAAAGGGCTGTACCCGAGGATGTTAACCTGTCTTTTCTCTTGACCTACCTGCTGTGTATTTGCACCATTTTCTGTTTTTGTTCAAAATTTCCATTTGCAGTTTTTTTCTCTCAATAAATTTGTTAACAAGAGTATTACATTAATTAAAGATAAAAATCTACCCTACCTAAAAAAAAACACAATCGTTTATTCCCGAATAAACTGGCAACCAAATATTCTAAACCATGTGCTGCTGTGCTGCATAGAAATCAAAGCTATAATGGGCCAAATCTTGCTGGAGTGGGGTATCTCACGGCATGCGCGGTTAGTTAGACTTTCAACTGCACCCCTCAGCTCGAAATCTTGCTGGAAGTCCGAGCGGATAACTGCACGGCCAGGGTAACGGGACATTTGTTAACCATGGAATCAACAATGTATCTCCTTAACCAATGAGGTTTAAGGATTTAGAAAGAAACAGAGGAAGGACTGAGAAGAAGGGTGAATTAGGAATCAAATCAGGTACATAAAGAGAAATAAAGAGAGAGAAAGACGGACTGGATTGAGGGAGAGAAAAAAATAGACAGAAAGCAAAATTAGGGAATTTGTTTTGTAAAATCTGTAACAATTGACTACATGCAGGAATGTGCCTCAACCGTTTAAATTGTTCCCTTTCTGGGCCGGGTAGGATGAGTGGTATTGCAATAACAATTATCATATCGTTAAAGGGGTACTTAAGCTTTTAATTATGAGTCCTAACTTTCTGCGGCGAGTTTAATGGGCAATTAATGCGCAAATCCAGTAAGTTCGTAAAAACGGAGAGGCAAACGGCGGATTGGCGTAAATCGCCCAGCAAGTTCTGGAGATTCACAGCTCACAGCGTATCACTTAATCCCCCAAAACTTGCTGGACGATCACAGCACCGTGCCAGATTCTGATCTATAGTTGTGCTTTCAAACTTTCCAGACTAGACACCTTCTGGAATGAACTATCGCACAATCACAGCGCACAAGCCAGTTAGGTTACATTACAACAGTGGCTACACTCCAAAAGTACTTAATTGGCTGTAAAGTGCTTTGAGAAGCCCGGTGGTCATGAAAGGCGCTATATAAATGCAAGTCTTTTTTTCTTTTTTCTTTAGGTTGATGCAATCCTCCCCCCCTGTCCCCTGAAAAATTGAACATGTGGAGAAATACATAGGAAGACACTATGCCTGGTCTGATCAGGATCGACTGTTCTTTTGAAGTTTAAATGTTCTATCAGAATGGAACCAGGGAATGTAGAGATTTTAAAAAAGCAGTTAAAAACTTTTTTTTTAACCTTTTTAAGGGTGGTACTTGAATTATTTCAAAACTTATGTTTTGGCATACTGATATTTTAAATGAAAATGACAACATCAAACGGTACATCAAGTTGCAAATTACTTAAATATGGTACAAAATTGTACTTGCAGAGTTCTTAAATTCAACTTTGATTTACAACGACATTAAAATATCAGCTGTGGCTCAGTGGGTAGCACCCTTGTCTCTGCCAGAGTCTTGAGAATAAAAATCTAGACTGACATTCCAGTGCAGTGCTGAGGGAGTGTCGCATTGTCGGAGATGCCGTCTTTCAGATGAGCCGTTAAACTGAGGCCCCATCTGCTCTCTCAGGTGGACGTAAAAGATCCCATGGCACTATTTCGAAGAGCAGGGGAGTTATCCCCGGTGTCCTGGCCAATATTTATCCCTCAATCAACATCACTAAAACAGATTATCTGGTCATTATCATATTGCTACGGGAGCTTGCTGTGTGCGAATTGGCTGCTGCATTTCTCACATTACAACAGTGACCGCACTCCAAAAGTAATTCATTGGATGTAAAGCTCTTTGGAAAGTCCTGAGGTTGTGAAATACGCTATATAAATGCAAGTTTTAACTACGGATGGAAGTCTAATGAAAATGGACCGCAAGTGCCATCTCCAGCTCAATCCAAAGCAGGTTGTTCAATTCATTGCTGTTTGTGGGATAATGACTGCCCTGTTTGCCTACATAACACATGACTGCAGTTTAAAGTTAATTTTAACTTTTGGTGATGGTGCAAACTGGGTGATCTGGAATTGAATGCCCATTATTGGGGTGACTGCTGCCAACGAATGGAAGCTGCGTAGGTCTGGAACCGGAAGCATGTTGTTTCTGTTTTATTTACACGAGCCCGCTCCCTCCGCGGCATTTTAATTTTTTTTTAAATGAGCCAGAAGAGCACATATGCAGAACGTTTCTAGGCAGCTTCCGGTTCGTTGGCAGCAGTTGCCTCCGCCCATTACATAAGAACATAAGGAATAGGAGCAGGAGTCGGCCATTTAGCCCCTCGAGCCTGCTCCGACATTTAATAAGATCATGGCTGATCTGATCATGGACTCAGCTCCACTTTGCTGCCTGCCCCCCATAACCCTTTACTCCCTTATGGCTCAAAAATCTGTCTATCTCCACCTTAAATATATTCAATGACCCAGCCTCCACAGCCCTGAGGCAGAGAATTCCACAGATTTACAACCCTCTGAAAGAAGAAATTTCTCCTCATCTCAGTTTTAAATGGGCGGCCCCTTATTCTAAGACTATGTCCCCTAGTTCTAATCTCCCCTATGAGTGGAAATATCCTCTCTGCATCCACCTTGTCGAGCCTCCTCATTATCTTAAAAGTTTTGATAAGATCACCTCTCATTCTTCTGAACTCCAATGTGTACAGGCCCAACCTACTCAACCTATCCTCATAAGTCAACCCCCTCATCTCCAGAATCAACCGAGTGAACCGTCTCTGAACTGCCTCTAATGCAAGTATATCCTTCCTTAAATACGGAGACCAAAACTGTACGCAGTACTCTAGGTGTGGTCTCACCAATACCCTGAACTATTGTAGCAGGATTTCTCTGCTTTTACACACCATCCCCCTTGCAATAAAGGCCACCATTCCATTTGCCTTTCTAATTACTTGCTGTAGCATACTAACTTTTTGTGTTTCATGCACAAGGACCCCCAGGTCCCTCTGCACTGCAGCACTTTGCAATTTTTCTCCATTTAAATTATGATTTGCTTTTCTATGTTTTCTGCCAAAGTAGATAACCTCACATTTTCCCACATTATACTCCATCTGCCAAATTTTTGCCCACTCACTTAGCCTGTCTATATCCCTTTGCAGATATGCCCCGCCCGATTTTCTCTTCCGTTGACTTCAGTTGACATGAATATCTGGCGTGTATAATGGTCGGCCAATTCAATATCGCCCACTTTACACCATCACACCAAGTTAATATTATCCCCAATTGTGTGTGGAGTACTTTGGGATGTTTCTGAGAGGTGTGATAAAGCACTATATACATCTTTCTTTCCTTGATTTTGTGTTGAATCGGTAGTGGGGAAAATGTTGGAATCAATTATTAAAGATGTAATAGCAGAGCATTTGGAAAGCAGTGACAGGATCGGTCCAAGTCAGCATGGATTTATGAAAGGGAAATCATGCTTGACAAATCTTCTAGAATTTTTTGAGGATGTAACTAGTAGAGTGGACAAGGGGCTACCAGTGGATGTGGTGTATTTGGACTTTCGAAAGGCTTTTGACAAGGTCCCACACAAGAGATTAGTGTGCAAAATTAAAGCACATGGTATTGGGGGTAATGTATTGATATGGATAGATAACTGTTGGCAGACAGGAAGCAGAGAGTCGGGATAAACGGGTCCTTTTCAGAATGGCAGGCAGTGACTAGTGGGGTGCTGCAGGATTTCAGTGCTGGGACCCCAGCTATTTACAATATACATTAATGATTTAGAAGAAGGAATTGAATATAATGTCTCCAAGTTTGCAGATGACACTAAGCTGTGAGGAGGATGCTAAGAGGCTGCAGGGTGACTTGGACAGGTTAGGTGAGTGGGCAAATGCATGGCAGATGCAGTATAATGTGGATAAATATGAGGTTATCCACTTTGCTGGCAAAAACAGGAAGGCAGAATATTATCTGAATGGTGACAGATTAGTAAAAGGTGAGGTGCAACGAGACCTGGGTGTCATGGTACATCAGGCATTGAAAGTTGGCATGCAGGTACAGCAGGCGGTGAAGAAAGCAAATGGCATGTTGGCCTTCATAGCGAGGGGATTTGAGTATAGGAGCAGGGAGGTCTTACTACAGGGCCTTGATGAGGCCACACCTTGAATATTGTGGACAGTTTTGTCTCCTAATCTGAGGAAGGACATTCTTGCTATTGAGATAGTGCAGCGAAGGTTCACCAGACTGATTCCCGGGATGGCAGGACTGACATATGAAGAAAGACTGGATCGACTAGGCTTATATTCACCGGAATTTAGAAGAATGAGAGGAGATCTCATACAAACATATAAAATTATGACGGGATTGGACGGGTTAGGTGCAGGAAGAATGTTCCCGATGTTGAGGAAGCCCAGGCCCAGGGGTCACAGTCTAAGGATAAGGAGTAAGCCATTTAGGACCGAGATGAGGAGAAACTTCTTCACTCAGAGAATTGTGAACCTGTGGAATTCTCTACCACAGAAAGTTGTTGAGGCCAGTTCGTTAGATATATTCAAAAGGGAGTTAGATGTGGCCCTTACGGCTAAAGGGATCAAGGGGAATGGAGAGAAAGCAGGAATGGGGTACTGAAGTTGCATGATCAGCCATGATCATAGTGAATGGTGGTGCAGGCTCGAAGGACCGAATGGCCTACTCCTGCACCTATTTTCTATGTTTCTATGAATCCAAAAGTAAGTAGTGTTGTGCATTTGTAAAGCATGCACTCCCATGTTCCGCCACCAGGGAGCGCATCCCCTGAAGTCCCAAGGGATCCCAGCATCCCTTGGGAGCACGGTATATAAGCCGGCCCCTAAGGCCTGTTCCTCACTCTGGAGTGTCTTAGTGTGTGCAGTCTCATCTGTGTTAGGAACACAATAACTGGCGACGAGTATACGAATCCAACGCAAAGATGCAGCAAACTGTGGGCATCCTGGAGAAGTTCTCAGAGGGTGAGGACTGGGAAGCCTATGTCGAACGGCTAGACCAGTACTTTGTACCCAACAAGCTGGACGGAGAAGGAAGCGCTGCAAAAAAGAGAGTGGTCCTCCTCACGGTCTGCGGGGCACCGACCTACAGCCTCATGAAGAATCTTCTGGCTCCAGTGAAACCCACAGATAAGTTGTATGAGGAGCTGTGTACACTGGTTCGGGAGCATCTTAACCCGAGGGAGAGCATGCTGATGGCGAGGTATCGGTTCTACACATGCCAGCAATCTGAAGGTCAGGAAGTGGCGAGCTACGTCGCCGAGCTAAGGCGACTTGCAGGACAATGTGAGTTTGTTGGCTACCTGGAGCAAATGCTCAGACTTTTTTGCACTGGGCATTGGCCATGAGACCATCCTATGAAAACTTTTGACTGTAGAGACACCGACCCTCAGCAAGGCCATTGCGATAGCACAGGCATTTATGTCCACCAGTGATAACACCAAACAAATCTCTCAGCACACAAGTGCTAGCTAGCAATGTTCATAAATTAACTGGAACTGTGTTTGTGAGCAGAAATGTACAGGGCAGAAACCACGAGTCTGCAACTGCCAGCAGGCCTCAGGTGACCCAGATGACTCAGAGTCCGCAACAAAGGATGAATGCAAGGCAATTCATACTTTGTTGGCATTGTGGAGGCTTCCATTCAGCCTATTCATGCTGCTTCAAAAGGTATGTTTGCAAGAGCTGTGGAACAATGGGGCACCTCCAATGAGCTTGCAGATGAGCTGCAAGCTCTGCAAAACCTTTAACCACTACGTGGCAGAGAAAGATCAATCCATGGTGGATCAAAGCAATTTAGAGCCTGAGAGAGAGGAGGCAGATGCTGAAGTACATGGGGTGCACACATTTTCGACAAAATGTCCACCTATAATGCTAAATGTAAAATTGAATGGCTTACCTGTAGCCATGGAACTGGTCTCTGGCACTAGCCAATCCATCATGAGTAAAAAGATGTTTGAGAGACTGTGGTGCAACAAGGCACTCAGACCAGCCCTGAGCCCCATCCACACGGAACTGAGAACGTACACCAAAGAGCTTATCACTGTCTTGGGCAGTGCCATGGTCAAGGTCACCTACAAGGGCACGGTGCACGAACTGCCACTCTGGATTGTCCTGGGCAATGGCCCACACTGTTGGAAGGAGCTGGCTGGGCAAAATCCGCTGGAACTGGGATGACATCCGAGCGCTATCACATGTCGATGAGGCCTCATGTACCCAGGTTCTTAACAAATTTCCTTCCCTTTTTGAGACAGGCATTGAAAACTTTTCTGGGGCAAAGGTGCAGATCCAATTGGTCCCAGAGGCACGACCCATTCACAACAAGGCACGAGCGGAACCTCGCATGATGAGGGAGAGAGTGGAAATCGAGCTGGACAGGCTACAACGCGAGGGCATCATCTCCTCAGTGGAATTCAGCGAGTGGGCCAGCCCGATTGTTCCAGTACTCAAAAGTGATGGCACGGTCAGGATTTGCAGCGATTATAAAGTAACTATTAATTGTTTCTCGCTACAGGACCAATACCCGCTACCTAAGGCAGACGACCTATTTGCAACGCTGGCAGGAGGCAAGACGTTCACCAACTTCGGCCTACATGACACAGGAGCTGGAGGAGTCTTCGAAGGGCCTCACCTGCATCAACACGCACAAGGGACTGTTCATCTACAACAGATGCCCATTTGAAATTCGGTCGGCTGCAGCGATCTTCCAGAGGAACAAGTCGGTAGCACGCACGGTGGTTTCTCAGGACGACAAATTGTTCATGGGTCAGGACACCATCGAGCACCTACAAAACCTGAAGGAGGTCTTCCAGCGACTGGATCACGTAGGGCTGCGGCTGCAGAGGTCGAAATGCGTCTTTATGGCAACAGAAGTGGAGTTTTTGGGGAGAAAGATCGCGGCAGACGGCATTCGGCCCACAGACGCCAAAACAGAGGCTATCAGGAATGCGCCCAGGCCACAGAACGTCATGGAGCTGCGGTCGTTCCTGGGACTCCTCAACTATTTTGGTAACTTACTACCGGGGTTAAGCACCCTCTTAGAGCCCCTACATGTGTTATTGCGTAAAGGTGAGAACTGGGTATGGAGAAAAAAACAAGTAATTGCTTTTGAGAAAGCCAGAAACATTTTATGCTCCAACAAGCTGCTTGTATTGTATAACCCGTGTAAAAGACTTGTGCTAGCATGTGACGCGTCGTCGTATGGAGTCGGGCGTGTATTACAACAAGCTAACATTGCGGGGAAGTTGCAACCTGTCGCCTATGCCTCCAGGAGCTTGTCTAAGGCCCAGAGGGCCTACAGCAAAGAGGCATTAGCGTGTGTGTTCGGGGTAAAGAAAATGCATCAGTACCTGTTTAACCTCAAATTTAAGCTGGAAACCGATCACAAGCCCCTCATATCCCTAATCGCTGAAAACAAGGGGATAAATACTAATGCCTCAGCCCGCATACAAAGGTGGGCACTCACGCTATCAGTGTATAACTATACCATCCGCCACAGGCCAGGCACAGAGAACTGTGCGGATGCTCTCAGTCGGCTACCATTGCACACCGCGGAGGTGGAAATGGAGCAGCCTGCAAATTTGTTGATGGTGGCGCAGCCCGCAGACTTGTTGATGGTCATGGAAGCGTTTGAAAATGATAAATCACCTGTCGCGGCCCGCCAGATTAGGACTTGGACCAGCCAAGATCCTCTGCTGTCCCTAGTCAAAAACTGTGTACTACATGGGAGCTGGGCCAGCATCCCCGTTGAAATGCAAGAGCTAATCAAGCCAGCGGCAAAAGGGCGAACTGTCCATTCAGGCAGACTGCCTGTTGTGGGGTAACCGCGTAGTGCTACCCAAAAAGGGCAGGGAGACGTTCATCTCGGATCTCCACAGCACACACCAGGGTAGAGTAATGATGAAAGCGATAGCCAGATCCCATGTGTGGTGGCCTGGTATCAACTCTGACTTAGAGTCCTGTGTACGGCAATGCAGCGTGTGTGCTCAGTTGAGCAACGCGCCCAGCAAGGCACCACTAAGTTTGTGGTCCTGGCTCTCCAGACCATGGTCGAGAATCCATGTCGATTATGCGGGCCGTTTATCGGTAAAATGTTCCTGGTGGTGGTGGATGCTTTTTCAAAATGGATTGAATGTGAAATAATGTCGGGAAGCACCGCCACCGCCACCATTGAAAGCCTGAGGGCCATGTTTGCCACCCACGGCCTGCCTGACATACTGGTCAGTGACAACGGGCCATGTTTCACCAGTGCCGAATTTAAAGAATTCATGACCCGTAATGGAATCAAACATGTCACCTCGGTCCCATTTAAACCAGCCTCCAATGGGCAGGCAGAGCGGGAAGTACAAACAATCAAACAGAGCCTTAAACGAGTCACAGAAGGCTCACTCCAAACCCGCCTATTCCGAGTACTGCTCAGCTACCGCACGAGACCCCATTCGCTCTCAGGGGTGCCCCCGGCTGAGCTACTCATGAAAAGGATACTTAAAACCATACTCTCGCTGGTTCACCCCAACCTGCATGATCAGGTAGAGAGCAGGCGGCAGCAACAAAATGGTCGCGCCACTGTGTCACGGGAAATTGATCTGAATGACCCTGTGTATGTGCTAAACTATGGACATGGTCCCAAGTGGATCGTGAGCACGGTGATAGCTAAAGAAGGGAGTAGGGTGTTTGTAGTCAAACTAGACAATGGACAAATTTGCAGAAAGCACTTGGACCAAACAAGGCTGCGGTTCACAGACTGCCCTGAACAACCCACAGCAGACACCACCTTTTTCAAGCCCATAACACACACCCAAAGGATCAATGACACCACCCCGGACCAGGAAATCGAACCCATCACGCAAGGCCAGGCTCACCCAGCAGCCCTGCAGGGCCAACAACACGCCAGCCCAGCGAGGGCACAGCCAACACACCAGAACAGACATTTGTACCGAGGCGGTCCACCAGGGAAAGAAAGGCACCCGACCGCCTCACCTTGTAAATAGTTCTCACTTTGATTTTGGCGGGGGGGGGGGGAGGGGGGAAGTGATGTTGTGTAAAGCATGCACTCCCATGTTCCGCCACCAGGGAGCACATCCCCTGAAGTCCCAAGGGATCCCAGCATCCCTTGGGAGCACTGTATATAAGTCGGCCCCTAAGGCCTGTTCCTCACTCTGGAGTGTCTTAATAAAGACTGAGGTCACTATTACTTTAACCTCCCTGTGTGCAGTCTCATCTATATTCGCAACACAATAAGCAGCATGCATATCTGGAATACAGTGTGACTCTCAAATGTCACCGTTGAAGTTTATCACTGACATCCAAGTAATGAGATGCGAATGTGAAGGGAAGGATGGTTGTGATTGCTAGGTGTGACAATGTTCCCTGTAAGCTGCGCTTCGTTCTGCGCAGCCTGTTTCTTTCAATGAACAGTCCTTTTAAATTTCTCCGCAGCTACGCAAGAAGGAAACACGAACGTGTAGTAATGGTGTTAACACATTCTTTTTGAATACATTTACGATATCATTGCGTAAACAACTAGTGCAACTCTTCGCCCATGGTGCCCATTAATAAACGTTACCACCGATTCAATATGCCTTTATAAATATGGTCTCTATAGTCAAGTACCACTGCCATCTACAAGCAGCAGAAAATAGACGTGCACAATGAACTGATATTGAATGGGTCTATTTTCATAACGTAAAAGGGATGTAAAAGATATTAAAAAGGTTATTTATTCTAGCTGGCTGACAAACAATAGATCTGAACAATGCACATAAATGTTTTTCAAGCTCAAATCTAAAAACTTTATAGTTACCAAAATATTCAAGACGTAGCTTTAAAATACAGTGCCTCATAAAGGACATGATGTCATGGCTGGCAGAGCCACTTCCCACATAGTGAGCTATCACCAGGGCACTGGGGGTTTTCTGTTTAAAGTATTTTAGCCAGTTGCAGATCACTGTTGACTTGCCACAGCCCTTCTCTCCACAGAGCAATAGGACAGATTTACACTGGGGCACAGGCTTTGGTCTGCAAATCAAACACAAGAAAAAATATCAAAAAGGGATCAACAAATGTCTGGTTAGTCATTTTTACACCACATGTGGTACCTCTGCAATAAATATATTGGTACTAGGCAAACCTTATCATCATCATCATCATAGACAGTTCCTCGGGATCGAGGAAGACTTGTTTTCACTCTAAAAGTGAGTTCTCAGGTGACTGTACAGTCCAATACAGGAATTACAGTCTCTGTCACAGGTGGGACAGACAGTGGTTGAAGGAAAGGGTGGGTGGGGCTGGTTTGCCGCATGATCCTTCCGCTGCCTGCACTTGGTTTCTGCATGCTCTCGGTGATGAGACTCGAGGTGCTCAGCGCCCTCCCGGATGCACTTCCTCCACTTAGGCGGTCTTTGGTCAGGGACTCCCAGGTGTCAGTGGGGATGTTGCACTTTATATCCCCCTCCACCCACGTATCATTCTAACACAATGGCCATGGTGATTCCCCAAATCACAGACAATAATTAGCTGCTAATAAATTAATTTGTTTGAATTGGATTTCTTGGACGTTGCAGCATTGAATATTTTTCATATAAAGGAGCAATCGTTTTAAATGTTCGTAATCTGATCAAAGAGAAAATGAGTGGGTCGGTGTCAAGTGGGAGGTTAACGTTTTAAAAATCTGAATCCCGACCCAACCTGTCTACATCTGGGTTTAGTGGAGGCAGGACAAGGGTCACCTACTCCCAGGAAGTGGGTTGGCAATGAGGTTCGAAGCCTCTGCTTTAACCTCCTGTACAGGTTTAACTGTGGTCGACTGGGAATCCTAGGCCTCGGGGTTCCTGGCAGCTGGAGCGAGGTATGGAGAGGCTCGGGAGAAATTCTTCCCCCCGCCTCACCAAGCTCACCCACCATCAGCCCCTCTCCATACAAATTCTCCCCGGATATCGGCCCACCACCCCCAACCCGGGTCAGGGATTGGTCCCACCCACCCCAGGTCGGGGTTCGCACCTACCTGCTCCTGCGGCCTATTGTCCAGTGTTCCCCCGCCCAACTGGAAGCCACAGTGTGCAGAGAAACTAAGACTTTTGGGTTTCTCGCGCTAAACCGGGCCCCCCCACATCCCCCCACTCCCTGGCTCCCCCACCGCCCCCCACTCCCTGGCTCCCCCCATTCCTTGGCCCCCCCCATCACCCCCCCCACCCCCTGGCCCCCCCCCCCACCCCCTGGCTCCCCCACTCCCTGGCCCCCCCCACCCCCTGGCCCCCCCACCGCCCCCCCACTCCCTGGCTCCCCCCATTCCTTGGCCCCCCCCATCACCCCCCCCCACCCCCTGGCTCCCCCACTCCCTGGCCCCCCCCCCATTCCCTGGCCCCCCTACTGCGCCCCTGCTCCCTGGCCCCTCCGCTCCCTGGCCCTCCTACTCCCTGGCTCCCCCATCGCGCCCCCACTCCCTGGCCCTCCTACTCCCTGGCCCTCCCCCTACCGCGCCCCCGCTCCCTGGCCCCCCCACTCCCTGCCCCCCACTCCCTGCCCCCCCCCCACTCCCTGCCCCCCCCACTCCCTGGCGCCCCCTTCCACTCTCTGGCCTTACCACCCCCTCAAACCCCCCCACCCCAGGTCAAAAACTCTCAACAGTACCATTTTTTTTAAAGAAAGTAGTGCTTCTTCCTGAAAAAAGTAATGCTCCTTCCCCGTATTTTGTGACTTGCTATATTCAGTTCGACTGAAATACATGTTACACTCATTGTCCATTCAGTTATTAAGCAGCACGATGGGGAACAAACAATGCAAAGGGTTAACATTTAAATAAACAAGGATATATTTAGCCCTCATTTTAAAATCTCCACTCCTCCCCATTTTATATTTTCCGTCCAACATATAATTTCCTGGTTGCGAGAATAAAGAGAAATTGATTTGCATTCATAACTATTGCTTCACACACACGAACTCCATCATCCAGTGCTGCAATCTTAGTTGTGATAGATTTGCACTGCAGGGCAAATTAAATCACTGTTGTGGCTGTATTAGCACTACGCCTCAATTATTACAAAAAAGCACATGGAAACCAACAAACATTGAGGAAAGTTAGTGAGAGAATTAACAGTAACAACTTCGTGCATTTATATAGCACCTTTAACATAGTGAAACATTCCAAGACGCTTCACAAATTTGACACCGAGCCGCATAAATAGAAATTAGCGCAGGTGAACAAAAGCTTGGTCAAACAGGTAGGTTTTAAGGAGCCTCTTGAAGGAGGAAAGAGAGGTCAAGAGGCAGAGAGGTTTAGGGAGGGAGTTCCAGAGCTTGGGGCCCAGGCAGCTGAAGGCACGGCCACCGATGGTGAAGCGATTATAATCAGGGATGTCAGAAGGGCAGAATTAGAGGAGCGCAGACATCTCGGGGGGTTGTGGGGATGGAGGAGATTACAGAGATAGGGAGGGGCGAGGCCATGGAGGGATTTGTAAATAAGGATGAGAATTTTGAAATCGAGGTGTTGCTTGACCGGAAGCCCATATAGGTCAGTGAGATCAGGGGTGATGGGTGAGCAGAACTTGGTGCGAGTTAGGGCATGGGCTGCCGAGTTTTGGATCACCTCTAGTTTACGTAGAGTAGAATGTGGGAGGCCAGCCAGGAGTGCGTTGGAATAGTCAAGTCTAGAGGTAACAAAGGCACGGATGAGGGCTTCAGCAGCGGAAACGGGCGATGTTACGGAGGTGGATATAGGCGGTTTTAGTTATGCTGCAGATATGTGGTCGAAAGCTCATTTCAGGGTCAAATATTAGACAAAGGTTGCGAACAGTCTGGTTCAGCCTCAGACAGAAGTTGGGGAGAAGGATGGAGTCAGTGGCTAGGGAATGGAGTTTGTGGCGGGGACCGAAAACAATGGCTTCGGTTTTCCCAATATTCAGTTGGAGAACATTTCTGCTCATCCAGAACTGGATGTCAGACAAGCAATCTAACAGTTTAGAACTGTGGAGGGGTCGAGAAAAGTGGTGGTGAGGTAGAGCTGGCTGTCGTCAGCGTACATGTGGAAAGTGACGCTGTGTTTCCGATGATGTTGCCGAGGGGCAACATGTAGATGAGAAATAGGAGGGGGCCAAGGATAGATCCTTGGGGGACACCAGAGGTAACGATGCGGGGGCGGGAAGAGAAGCGTTTCAGGTGATTCTCTGGCTACGATTAGATAGATAGGAATGGAACCAGGCGAGTGCAGTCCCACCCAGCTGGACGACGGTGGAGAGGTGTTGGAGAATGATAGAGTGGTCAGCATGGATTTATGAAGGGGAAGTCATGTTTGACAAATTTGTTGGAATTCTTTGAGGATGTAACGAACAGGGTGGATAAAGGGGAACCAGTGGATGTGGTGTATGTGGACTTCCAGAAGGCATTTGACAAGGTGCCACATAAAAGGTTACTGCACAAGATAAAAGTTCATGGGGTTGGGGATAATATATTAGCATGAATAGAGGATTGGCTAACTAACAGAAAACAGAGAGCCGGAATAAATGGTTCATTCTCTGGTTGGCAACCAGTAACTAGTGGGGTGCCGCAGGGATTAGTGCTGGGACCCCAAATGTTTACAATCTATAATAACGACTTGGAAGAAGGGACTGAGTGTAACGTAGCCAAGTTTGCTAACGATACAACAATGGGAGGAAAAGCAATGTGTGAGGAGGACACAGAAAATCTGCAAAAGGACATAGACAGGCTAAGTGAGTGGGCAAAAATTTGGCAGATGGAGTATAATGTTGCAAAGTGTGAGGTCATGCACTTTGGCAGAAAAAATCAAAGAGCAAGTTATTATTTAAATGGAGAAAGATTGCAAAGTGCTGCAGTACAGCGGGACCTGGGGGTACTTGTGCATGAAACACAAAAGGATAGTACGTAGGTACAGCAAGTGATCAGGAAGGCCAATGGAATCTTGGCCTTTATTGCAAAGGGGATGGAGTATAAAAGCAGGGAAGTCTTGCTACAGCTATACAGGGTATTGGTGAGGCCACACTTGGAATACTGCGTGCAGTTTTGGTTTCCATATTTAAGAAAGGATATACTTGCTTTGGAGACAGTTCAGAGAAGGTTCACTAGGTTGATTCCGGAGATGAGGGGGTTGACTTATCAGGAAAGGTTGAGTAGGTTGGGCCTCTACGCATTGGAATTCAGAAGAATGAGAGGTGATCTTATCGAAAGGTATAAGATTATGAGGGGGCTTGACAAGGTAGATGCAGATAGGATGTTTCCACTGATGGGGGAGACTAGAACTAGAGGGCATGATCTTAGAATAAGGGGCCGCCCATTTAAAACAGAGATGAGGAGAAATTTCTTCTCACAGAGGGTTGTAAATCTGTGGAATTCGCTGCCTCAGAGAGCTGTGGATGCTGGGACATTGAATAAATTTAAGACATAGACAGTTTCTTAAACGATAAGGGGATAAGGGTAATGGAGAGCGGGCAGGGAAGTGGAACTGAGTCCATGATCAGATCAGCCATGATCTTATTGAATGGTGGAGCAGGCTCAAGGGGCCATATGGTCTACTTCTGTTCCTATTTCTTATGTTCTTGTGTTCAACCGTGTCAAAGGCTGCTGACAAGTCAAGAAGAACGAGGAGGGATAGTTTGCTTTTGTCAGTCACAAAAGATGTAATTTGTGACTTTGATGAGAGTCGTTTCGGTGCTGTGGCCAGCACGGAAACCGGATTGGAGGGATTGAAACATGGAATTGCGGGAAAGATGGGCACGGATTTGGGAGGAGACATGTTCAAGGACTTTGGCGAGGAAAGGGAGGTTGGAGATGGGGCGGTAGTTTGCAAGGGCCGAGGGATCAAGGGTTGGTTTTTTGAGGAGAGGGGTGATGACGGCTGATTTGAGGGAGAGGGGGACAGTAACCGAGGAGAGCAGTAAGAATGAGAATACAATATGAATGGAGCTACAGCAGAGAAAGACCAAGAAAGGAATTCAACATTTAAAGCCACAAAGTTAAAAAATCTAATGTCATGTTAATCAACATTACAATTGTACAATCCTTTCATAACATTCAAGCCCTTCCCTTTATATCTACCACACCTTGGCTTCATGGTACTTAAGTTACTGGTACGTTTAAAGTCAGTTAATCTGCTGTTGGCTTCAATTTCAACATCACGCTGGGGAGAAAGAGCAAATGTGTCCAGAATTCCAAAAACCTTCTGTGTTTCTGCTGTTTCCACAAAAGCTTTGTAATATCTTTGAGCAAATGCTTCCTGATGAGAAAGGTCAAGATAACTTTCGTGATCTGAAAGAGAGAACATTCCTGGCCAGGTTCATTTGGACCAATGCTATGCTGTTCAATGACAATGCTTTCCAATACTTAACATGCACTATTTTCTGTTCAATGAAAGCTGGGACTACCACATGCTTTATATCTTTAGTTATATTATTGCAAAGTACACTCTATAAAGGATGTTCTTCTATATCCATCTTCAGTCTTACAATAAAACACACAAAGCAAAATCTCCTTAAGGTATTTTTTTAAATCAACTGATGCTGATTTTGTAATGCACTGATTTCCAATCCATATAACTAGGTGACACACTGTATTGCTTTAATTCAAGGCAGTGCAGCTCTGTTCCTGCAACTTTTGGAACTCAACAGGGATGAATGGTTTGTCCTTGGCTCCACACTACAAATATGTCTAGAAGCTCATCTTCTGCCTCACACTATTATTACTTAATAATTCTTGAAAACTTCCATCTCAAAGGTATATCGATGGGCTTTTCATTCTTGTCCAAACCAGGGGAGTGAAGTTTTTTGTGGGTTTTCATTTCTCTCTGCAAATAACAATTTTGTTCGTGTCATGCATAAACTGTTCCACCCAAAATATGATTTTATTTTCATAGGATCATATACATAGAAACACAGAAAATTAGTGCAGGAGTAGGCCATTCGGCCCCTCGAGTCTGCACCACCATTCAATATGATCATGGCTGATCCTTTATCTCAACACCACATTCCCGCTTTCTCCCCATACCCCTTGATGCCTTTTGTGACTAGAAATCTATCTATCTCCCTCTTAAATATATTCAGTGACTTGGCCTCCTCAGCCTTCTGTGGTAGAGAATTCCACAGGTTCACCACCCTCTGAGTGAAAACATTTCTCCTCATCTCGGTCCCAAATTTCCTACCCCTTATCCTGAGACTGTGACCCCTTGTTCTAGACTTCCCAGCCCGGGGGAAACATCCTCCCCGCATCCAGTCTGTCCAACCCAGTCAGAATTTTATACGTTTCAATGAGATCCCCTCTCATTCTTCTAAACTCTAGTGAATACAGGCCTAATCTCTCCTCATACGACAATCCTGCCATCCCAGGAATCAGTCAGGTGTACCTTCGCTGCACTCCCTCTATGGCAAGTATATCCTTTCTTAGGTAAGGAGACCAAAACTGCACACAATACTCCAGGTGTGGTCTCACCAAGGCCCTGTATAACTGGAGTAAAACATTCTTGCTGCTGTACACAAATCCTCTTGCAATGAAGGCCAACATACCATTTGCCTTTGTAACTGCTTGCTGCACCTGCATGTTTGCTTTTAATGACTGGTGTACAAGGTCACCCAGGTCCCTCTGTACATCGACACTTCCTAAGCCATCACCATTTAAATAATACTTTGTCCTTATGCTTTTGCTACCAAAGTGGATAACTTCACATTTATCCACATTATAGTGCATCTGCCCACTCACTCAACCTATCTAAATCGCCTTGCAGCGTCTTTACATTCTCCTCACAAATCACAATCACAGCTAGTTTTGTGTCATCAGGAAACTTGGAAATATTACATTTGGATCCCTCATCCAAATCATTTATATATATTGTGAATAGCTGGGGCCCAAGCACTGATCCCTGTGGTACCCCACTAGTCACTGCCCGCCACCCCAAAAAAGACCCGTTTATTCCTACTCTCTGTTTCCTGTCAGTTAACCAATTTTCAATCCATGCCAATACATTACCCCCATCCTATGTGCTTTAATTTTGCACAGTAACCTCTTATACGGCAAGGGAGGCCATTCGGCCCATCGTTCTGCACCAGCTGACAAAGAGCTATCCAGCCTAACCCCACTTTCCAGCTCTTGGTCCATAGCCCTGTAGGTTACGGCACTTCAAGTGCACATCCAAGTACTTTTTAAATGTGATGAGGGTTTCTGCCTCTACCACTCTGGGTGAAAAAAATTCTCAACTCCCCTCTAATCCTTCTACCAATTACTTTAAATATATGCCTTTTGGTTATTGACCTCTCTGCTAAGGAAAATTGTCTTGAAGAAACCACCATTCTGGTACCTTAAGAACATAATATAGACCTGGGCACAATTTTATTATATTTTCATAAAATTACCTCTCTGCATGATATCTTTTCCAGTTGCAAATTCAAATGTAAAATATTCCTTGTTTCCGTTTATACCCACCAAATAAATACATCCAACAGCTCTTAGTGCCAACCTTCTATTTAATGATTGTGCAGTTATTGTCACGCTCATAATGTAATGAAGTAAACGGAAGGTTTTCTGAGATTTCAGTACCCTAGGCTCCACCTTTGGCTTGTATAAGACAAGCAATACCTATGGGGAAGTGTAATCTATTTATTATTTTATTAGCACAAATGGCTACATTTTATAAAGAAACCAATAAAGATCTTCTCAATCGCCTCTTAATGTGGTTTATGGTTTAAAACTGCCGATTAGAGACACATTGAAATAGCCAATTTCTGCAGAACTGGCCCTGGTGTATCGTATAACACCATGATGTTCGTTCCTGTCTAGGGACACCATGTATAGAGGAGGCTGTTCACATTCCATTGGTCCCTGCTCACAACACTATTGATAGTAATGGGGAAGAAGTGTCATGGGGTGGTACTTTTTCTTCAAAAGTGATCCCTGTTTTATTGACTAAAATAATAGATGTCAAACAAAATTCTTGAATTATTAACTCATCTTATTAAAACTTTGTTCAAGATTTACCTTCCCCTTTCATTTGATAATGTAATCATGGCATGTTGTGGAGTAATTAATCTAACAACTGTAAACCTTCCCACGTCCAATTTCAAACAATGTATGGGAGGTTAAGTATCATATGCAGTTATATTGCTCTTTTTGAGCTAAACAATGCTAAATAATTTACTCTAAAATTTCATTTCAATTTTTAAAAAACTTAAATAAAGTCCATCTCCATTTTTTTTCAATGAAATCATATTTCAAAATGTTGGTATTAAATCAAGAACTTGCAATAGGAGACATCCCATACTTTGATGTTCACAAGATCACAATGATGGTCATTTCACCAATCCAGAAACACCTTCAAGTCTGCCCATTGCCGCATCTAATTGTTTCTTAGATTATCCCAGGCAATGTTCCCACTCATTTTTTTTCCCGTGCGTGGTATCGTGCATTCGCGGTATCTTCCAGCGGTGTTGGACTTCGTCATCGACGTCTGGCCTTGTTGACAGTAGGCTCCCGAGGTATGGAAAATGGCCCACGTTGTCCAAGGCCTCATCATGGATCTTGATAATCGGGGGGCAGTACTGTGTGGCGGGGGCAGGTTGGTAGAGAACCTTTGTCTTATGGATGTTTAGTATAAGACCCATACTCTTGTATGCTTTAGTGAAGGTGTTGACGATGGTTTGGAGTTCGACAGAGGATGGGACGACCTTGGATCTGGGCTGGAGACGCACCAATGTGTTCTCGCTCAGGCCAACATCCCCAGCATAGAAACATAGAAATTTACAGCGCAGAAGGAGGCCATTTCGGCCGCCGACAAAGAGCCGCACAGCCCTCGGTCAGCAGCCCTGAAGGTTACATACAAACCCATGAACAATGACGGAAAGGCAAAGAGCATCCAGTCCGCCCCACACAACTACGACACCCCTTATACTAAAAACATCTACACTCCACCCCAACTGGAGCCATGTGATCTCCTGGGAGAGGCAAAAACCAGATAAAAACCCAGGCCAATTTAGGGAGAAAAAATCTGGGAAAATTCCTCTCCGACCCATCCAGGCGATCGACACTAGTCCAGGAGATCACCCTGACCGTATTCTATTCCCTGCAGTACTTACCATTATATCTGCGTCATCCAACAAAAGGTCATCCAGTCTAATCCCAATTACCAGCTCTAGGTCCGTAACCCTGCAGGTTACTGCACTTTAAGTGCCCATCCAACCATCTCTTAAAAGTGGTGAGGGTTTCTGCATCCACCACTCTTCCAGGCAGCGAGTTCCAGATCCCCACAACCCTTTGCGTAAAGAAGCCCCCCCCTCAAATCCCCTCTAAACCTTCCACCAACCACCTTAAAACTATGTCCCCTCGTAATAGCCCCTTCCACCAATGGAAATAGACCCTTACTATCCATTATGTCCAGGCCCCTCAATATTTTGTACACCTCGATGAGGTCTCCTCTCAACCTCCTCTGTTCCAATGAGAACAAATCCAGCCTATCCAATCTATCCTCATAACTAAGATTCTCCAATCCAGGCAGCGTCCTAGTAAATCTCCTCTGCACCCTCTCTAGTGCAATCACGTCCTTCCTATAATATGGCGACCAGAACTGCACGCAGTACTCTAGCTGTGGCCCAACCAAAGTATTATACAATTTAAGCATAACCTCCCTGCTCTTATATTCTATGCCTTGGCCAATAAAGGCAAGCATTCTGTATGCCTTCTTAATCACCTTATCCACCTGGCCTGCTACTTCCAGGGACCTGTGGACCTGCACTCCAAGGTCGATTGACCACGCTCGATCAGCTCCAATGGATGGGTCACATCGTTCGCATTCCTAATACTAGACTCCTGAAACAAGCGCTCTACTCAGAGCTCCAACACGGCAAGCGAGTCCCAGGAGGGCAGAGGAAACGCTTCAAGGACACCTTCAAAGCATCCTTGAAAAAGTGCAACATCCCCACAGACACCTGGCAATCCCTGGCTTAAGACTGCTCAAAGTGGAAGAGAAGCATGTGGGAAGGCGTCGAACACCTCGAGTCTCTTCGCCGGGAGCACGGGGAAGCCAAGCGCAAACAGCGGAAGAAGCGCATGACAAACAAGCACCTCACCCACACGTCCCTCCAACCACCATCTGCTCCACCTGTGACAGAGACTGTAGGTCCCGCATTGGTCTCATCAGTCACTTGAGAACTCATATTAGTGTGGAAGCAAGTCACCCTCAACTCCGAGGGACTGCCTAAGAAGAATAGGATCTTCCAGCAGCAACAGCTTGTGAACGGCTGTGCAGGTCTTCCCGATTGATGTGCAGCCACGCACACGCGCACTTAAGGGGAATATTGGTCCCAGCATTTTCAACCCCAATTCTCGAGCGGAAAGTTCATTCCAAGTGTTGATCACTCTTTGTGAAGAACATCCTGATATTGGTAACAAAATGACCTCTTACAGGCTTGAACCTGTATCCCATAGTTTGATTTTAAAAAGTATTCCAGATAAACCTTTTTCATTCCGTTAGCTATCTTCTGAACCTCTACAAGATCACCTCTCAGACATCTCCTTTCCAGGCTGTAAAGCTCCAGTTTCTCCAGCTTTTCATCACAACTCGTAACCCTGACACTAGAGTTTGGACTTGCAGCTATTCCCTGTTCCGCCTCCAGTAGTTGAATGTCTCCCTTGTTTTTTGGAGACTAGATCTGGATATAGTACTCAAGGTGCCGTTGACCAGAGCACTGCACAGTATGATCGTGACTTCCTCTGATTTTCACTCCACTGTTTGGGCAACATTCTATTAGTGGCTTTGCATTTAGCTTACCATGTTAAGACCATGCAAGGAAAACATTAAGATATTTATTGGAATAGTTCTTAAACTTAATTAAATTAACTTTCACTTGCCATAAACCTCTTCCGCAATACCGTCAGTAGTTCTGTGAGCAGGGACAATGGAATGTGTGTCCCTAGGCAGGATGAATATTTTTTTTAATTCATTCACGGGATGTGGGCGTCGCTGGCAAGGCCGGCATTTATTGCCCACCCCTATTGCCCTAGGTGTCATACCACACACCAACGCCAGTTCTGCAGAAATTGGCTATTTCAATGTGTCTCTAATCGGCAGTTTTAAACCAAAATGAGCATTATCTGTAAAATTCATATAACTGACCTTTGAGGTAGTCAATGAGCTAATTAGATGGTTAGAGAATTGTATAAAGTATCAGAAGCAGGAAGAAAGAAGTGAAGGGAGAAATCGATTGCAATTACTTGCAAGCAGAAACTCACAATAGCTGGAAAGTTACAAATGCTCAGCCGGTAAGGAATTGAATGCTCTCCCGATCCTTTCTTCGTGGGAGTATTAAAAAAAACAGCCACCATAACATACAAGGTAACACGTTGATTACACAGGGATGGAAAGCAAAAAGAGGAATAAATTTTGGAGACGGCTGCAGTTTTAAAATGTTAATTCACAGGATGTGGACGTCACTGGCAAGGCCACCATTTATTGCCCATCTCTAATTGCCTTCGAGAAGGTGGTGGTGAGCTGGCATTTCAGAGGGCAGTTAAGAGTCAACCACATTGCTGTGGGTCTGGAGTCACGTATCGGCCAGACCGGGTAAGGGCAGATTTCCTTCCCGAACGGACATTAGTGAACCAGATGGATTTTTTCGACAATCCAGTAGTTTTTGTGGTCACCAGTAATGATAGTAGCTTTTTTAATTCCAGATTTATTTCATTAACTGAATCTAAATTCCCCAGCTGCCTTGGTGGTATTTCAACTTGCGTCACCCAATCATTAGTCTAGGCCTCTGGATTACTAGGCCAGTAACATAACCACTATGCTACCGTACCAGGGCCGGATTAAGGGCCTAATGGGCCAGGGGCAAACTGATCCAAATGGGCCGATAGTTATGTTTGTTCATTTTCATTACATTCTGTACATGATTCTGATTCTGAGTATGAAAACATAGGTTAATATATTCAACAATGAAAGCATATATTCTGTATCAAGTAGGTATATTCTGGTTCTGGAAACATATAGTTTATATATTAAGTATATTATAGTAACGATCTTTTCTCTGCAAAAATAGGTATGTATACGTTAGGCCAATAAATAATATTTTCCTCGGTCTTGTTTTTCCTCTCTTATTGTCGATTCTATTCAGCCTATTCGGGAGGCCTTATATTTTTTTTCCTACATTTATTTTGTGGGCCAGGGGCTGCAGCCCCATCCGCCCCCCCCCTCCCCCCGGTTAATCTGCCCCATGATATCGGACCCACGTTTAATCCGTCCCATGGTTAATCCGCCCGCGGTTAATCCACCCCCACGGTTAATCCCCCTGCGGTTAATCAGATCCGCGGTCAATCCCCCCCGCAGTTAATTCCCCCTGTGGTTAATTCCCCCATGGTTAATCCTCCCCACGGTTAATCCCCTGCAGTTAATCCCCCCGCGGTTAAGCCCCTGCGGTTAATCCCCCCGCGGTTAATCCACCCCGTGGTTTAATCCGCCCCGTGGTTAATCTCCCCCGTGGTTAATCCCCCCGCGGTTAATCCGCTCCGCAGTTAATCCCCCCCCACGGTTAATCCCCCCGCGGTTTAATCCGCCCCGTGGTTAACCCCCCCGGCGGTTAATCCCCCCGCTGTTAATCCCTCCGTGGCTTAATCCGCCCCATAGTTAATCCGCCCCCCGGTTAATCCCCCCATGGTTAATCCGCCCCGTGGTTAATCTGCCCCACGGTTAATCCCCCCGTGGTTAATTCGCCCCACGGTTAATCCCCCCCGTGGTTAATCCGCCCCACGGTTAATCCGTCCTTGGCTGTACCCCATTTTCGATATTCTTTCAGTGCATTCCAATCCCTGACCTTCAATAAGCGGTTGTTTCAGTAACAGCAGTGCCCAATTGTGTTAACAGCTAAGCCAAGAATAGACCTGTACTTGGTCCTCTTACGTGGTGCACGTACCTGTATACAAAGGAACTAAATCCATGGGATACAACTTGTTAATGACATCGCTCCAGTCTTTTAAGACTGCTTCTCCTAGTTCTTCTATTGTTCTAAAAAATGTGACACGTAATCCTTTATTGACTATCTTTTCTTTCAGCCTCCTTATCCTCTGTTCTTCGTAATGATCTCTACTTTTATACTTACGCTCTACCAGCCCCGTTTCATTCTGCGGGACATTGAGAAGTATATCATCAGCATAGCGGGAATCTCGGAAATAAAAGAAGCTGAACTCAGAGTAATTTAGAAGAGCTGCTTCTATGATCTCCAGCTCCAACAGACTGCAAGTTTGATAATCTCCGTGCAATATCCAAGAATAGCCATTTTTTGCTGCGATATATATATTCCTTTCAACCTGGGATAAACCTTGAAAGTCCGACTCCCTCGTCAGAAGGCACTCTGCATCCGGTGGGCAGTACTCACCATATTTCTGACCTAACATGCAGAGGAAGAATGGTGAGCATTTGGTAATGAAGTCTAGTGTAATCTTTAGCTGGTGGGAATCTGTGTTCTGCTGACAATGTCCTTCATGTGGGGTCCACTGCATATCTAATACTTTAAAGCAGCTTCTTCTAGTACTACAGAGTTCTCTTAGAAGAGGAAAAACTTCATTTGCCAAATAATTTCTTTCCTCTTGAAAATCCTCTAATGTTGAACAGAGAAGTACCTCAATGGGTGGTCGATGGATAGAATCGGGCTGGCGCGCAAGATAGTTGCTCGATGCTTTTAAACATTTACTCACTGTACGCATTGTTGAAAATTTTGAAATAATTCCTCAAGTTGCTTTTAATATAAAGATTGAGCACTACTTTCAATATGTTCCTTTCTATCTTAGAATTCTAGCGACTTTTCCCTTAAAGTTGTACAATGGAATTATATACAGCCATCTTGTTTATATACATTTTCACCAACTTTCTGCAGCACTTCCATCAGAGATGTGAAACAAATTTGGTTCTTTGAATTGGCTCAGCATTCCTTGCATGCTAATTTGGATTCCATGTTGCTGGTGACATCAGCTTCTTCACAGCTACCAAAATAGAATAACATAAATAAAGTACGTTATAAAAGGGCAGTTGGAAGCCATTTATTTCACAAGAACATAAGGAATAGGTGGCAGGCAAAGTGGAGATGACAGAAGTGATCTATCAATGGTGGGAGAGGTAATGAGGTCAGACTGGATGGAAACTTGTGTAAAGACTTGCAGCATTATGAATCGGTGATGGAAATGCAGTTTAGAGAAGCTATTGGTCAAGGGAACATTTCTCAATCAGCTGGGAGTTTTGACTTGACATTTGAAGCAGTCAACTCATCAGCTGAAACAATGGCAAGTGATCTCCTGCCTCAGCTTCACTGATGAGGTCTAGGCACAGCGGGAAACTGGTGGGCCACCTATCAAATTCAAAAAGCTAGAAAAAAGGTGTTGTTAAGTGGTTGTAAACAAGCTACTAATGATTTCAATTGCCTTCCTCGCCGTTGCGTGTCAGGTCTGCTCAGTGCCGACAGACTCGAGATTTGGTAAAGGAGTGTGGCAGCAGGTTGACACTATCAAAAACAAATATGCCCCACCCAACCTGCCACCTATCGCACCAGCTGAATCCCCAGGAAATTACCCCCTCTGCGTCTACTCTATCAAAACATTTCATAATTTTAAAGACTCTCCTCAGGTCACTCCTCAGCCTTCTCATTAGGATAAAGATGGCACAACTGTTTCACTGGTGCTAAATGACCATACAATTCACATAGATGCAACTTTACAAACACTAATCAGTTGCAAACCGGATCTGGTTATACTTCTTCAAACCTCCATGTATGCGTATCCTGACATCTCTGCGACAATGCATTGCCATAGAATCATAGGGCCCGAACTCGGTCGAAGCCAAGGTCCGCCCAAGTGCCGCCCAAAGGACCGCCGATGGCCGCCGAGAGACCGGGCGGTACTTTACCTGGAAGATTCCTCTAAAAGAGATGGCAGTACCGGCCAGCGGCCAAACAGTGGCTTACGTCGTCAATCTGGGTGGCAGCGGGCGGGAGCTCTCAATCTCGGCGGCAAAGGCTCTTGCCGCCCAAGTGCCGCTGAGGATGGAGTCAGGCCCAGGGAGGGTGAAGACCTGTAAATAAAAATTATAGCAAACAAAATAAAAATACTGTAATGTCTTCAGGGGACTCCAGTTAAGTCACTGTAAAAAATATTTTTAAAATATGTTCACTAACCTTTTTGTCCGTTCTTCGTACTTACCGTCGGGGTCAGACCAGCCTCCACACAGCGTTCATTCCCTCTGCTGGTGCCAACTCCCGCCCGTACCAATCAGGCAGCTCGACGGGCGGGAGGCCATTTACGCTACTTGGCCGCCAGAGGACGTCAGCGGGCAGTTCCCGGCGGTACTCCCCTCCCGCCCACTCCAGCCCAAGTGGAAAATGGCAAAGAGGGGAAACCGGCAGCAAAACTCGGCGGCAGTCGGCGGCAGTAGGCGGTAAGGTCACCTATATCTTAGCCATAGAATCTTACAGCACAGGAGGAGGCCATTCAGCCTATCGTGTCTCTGTGACAGCTTTTTGAAAGAGCGATCCAATTAGACCCTCAGCTTTTCCCCATAACCCTGAAAATTAGTCCTCTTCATGTACATGTCTAATTGCCTTATAAAAGTTCCTATGTAATCTGATCTGGCTAAGATTTTTTTCTCCCCCACCCCAGTCCTTTCTTCTTACATTTGTAAGATTAAAAACATGTACTATATAATTTCAATTTAAACAGAAAACAACATTCATTTATATAGTGCCTTTAACGTAGTAAAACGTCCCAAGGCGCTTCACAGGAGCGATTATCAAACAAAATTTGACACTGAACCATTTAAGGAGATATTAGGACAGGTGACCATAAGCTTGGTCCAAGAAATAGGTTTTAAGGAGCGTCTTAAAGGAGGAAAGAGGAGAGATTTATGGAGAGAATTCCAGAACATAAGAATTAGGAACACAAGTAGGCCATTCGGCCCCTCGAGCCTGCTCCGCCATTCCATGAGATCATAACTGATCTTCGACCTCAATTCCATTTTCCTGCACTGTCCCCATATCCTTTGATTTCCTTAATAGCCAAAAATCTATCGATCTCTGTCTTGAATATATTCAAAGACTGAGCATCCACAGCCCTCTGGGGCAGAGAATTCCAAAGATTCACCACCCTCTGAGTGAAGAAGTTTCTCCTCATCCCTGTCTCAAATGGCCGACCCCTTATCCTGAGACTGTGGCCCCTGGTTCCAGACTCCCCAGCCCGGGGGGAAACACCCTCCCTGCATCTACTCTGTCAAGCCCTGTAGGAACTTAGGTGAGGCGATTATAATCAGAGGTGCTCAAGGCCAGAATTGGAGGAGAACAGGGATCTCAGGGCTGTGGGGCTGCAGGAGATTACAGAATCGCTCACTCTGTTTCTCTCTGTACAGATGTGGCGTGGCCCTTACGACTAAAGGGACCAAGGGGTATGGAGAGAAAGCAGGAAAGGGGATGATCAGCCATGATCCCACTGAATGGCGGTGCAGGCTCGAAGGGCCGAATGGCCTACTCCTGCACCTATTTTCCATGTTTCCATGCCTGACCTGCGGAGCGTATTTCCTGCTTTTGTTGCTTATATTTCAGATTTACAGCGTCTGTTTGCTTCTGTATAATTTCAGATTACTTTGAATCTGACATTTGTTCAAAGAGCAGAAACAACATCTTCCAGCGCCGGGGAGCTCTGCTGCTGCCTGCGGCCCTCGCCTCGCACACCGCCCGTTACCATCGCAACCGTCTCCAAGGTAAGCGGTCCGGAGCGCCGGCTCGGACAACCCCGGACGTAAATCAAAAGAGAGGCTCTTCATAAAAATCAAAAGATGCACTTTTTCTTCTTTTCGAAAAAGAATGATTCTCACCGAGGATTAATTACAGCCTCACCGCAACAAAAAATAAACCCGTAAAGCGACAATAAAAAAACGGTCCACGCTTTGATGGCGGCGCGGCGCGGCGCGGCCTGCTCCTCCACCAATCGGGGCGAGCCACGCTCCCGACGTAGGATATGGTACATGGAAGGCGACGATTGGCGGAGGAGTTTTCGCAGCGCTTTCCGATTGGCGGGTGCTTTTTGCCGTGGTCGGCTGCGGTTGGCCGGCCGAGCGCTGGTGCTGGCCCCGCCCCCCCCTGCCCGCCTTCAGTCGCTTTTATTGAAGAGTCCGTCAGGCGGCGGCGGGCGGGCGGCGAGTGAGAGGCGCACGGCACACGGTACACGGCACACGGCACACGGCGGGCGGTGTGTGAGAGAGAGCGGGCAGCCCCGGGGAAAAGCAGCCTCGCAAACCTCGCGTTCGACGGTACCAAGGGGGACGAAGTCGTGTGAGGGAGAAAACACAAGTGGCCGGCCCGCCCGCCCGATCATGAAGCAGGCCTGGGCTGCGGCGCTGCTGTGCGCGCTCTTGGCGTTCGGTAAGTGCCGGGGGCACCGCGTAGCCTTTCTGGAATCTTCCCGCCGCTCGACGGCCGGTGAGGGGCCCGGCCCGGCCCGGCCCGCGCTGCGCCCGTTCTTCACCCTGACCTTTTGCTTCGCTCCTCCTTCGTTCCATAGTCTCGGCCGCCTCAGCCTCCCCTCCCGCGCTGCTGACTGGGACAAGCAGGCCGTGAAATGTGTGGGGTGGGGTGGGTGATAGGTTCCCCTTCCCTCCCCCCGCCCAAGGCAAACCTCTTTCCCCCCCCCCCCCCACCTCCAGCCCCAGGCAAAACTACTACCACCACTGACCCCCCGCCCCTCGCCATCTCCCCGCACCTCAGGTAAACCCCCGGCCCACCTCGCCATTCCCGGCCCCCCCTCGCCATTTCCCCCCCCGGCCCCCCTCGCCATTCCCCCCCCCTCGCCATCTCCCCGCACCTCAGGTAAACCCCCCGGCCCACCTCGCCATTCCCCCCGGCCCCCCCTTGCCATTCCCGGCCCCCCCTTGCCATTCCCGGCCCCCCCTCGCCATTTCCCCCCCCGGCCCCCCCTCGCCATTTCCCCCCCCGGCCCCCCTCGCCATTTCCCCCCCCCCCCGGGCCCCCCTCGCCATTTCCCTCCCCCCCCCGGCCCCCCTCGCTATTTCCCCCCCCCACACTCGCCATTCGATCCCCACCATTACCCCCCATCCCAATCCCGCCCCCCCCCGACATTCCCCACCCCCGATCTTCGCCCCCCCGACATTCTCCCTCCCCGATCCTTGCCCCCCCGCCATTCCCTCCGATCCCTGCCCCCCCCCTGCCATTTCCCTCCCCCCCCCGATCGCCCCCCCTTGCCATTTCCTCCCCCGATCGCTCGCCATTCGATCCCTGCCATTACCCCCCCCCCCCCCCCCCCCGGATCCCAATCTCACCCCCGACATTCCCCCGCCCGATCCGATCCCCGCCATTCCCCCCTCGCCATCTCCCACCCCCCCCCCCCCCCCGATCCCTGCTCCCTCGCCATCCCTCCCCCCTTCGCCTTTCACTCCCCCCTTCGCCTTTCTCTCCCCTGCCCCCTCACCATTCTCTCTCTTCTCCCCCCCCCCATCCCTGCCATCTCGCCATTTCTCTCCCTGATCCTCGCCATTCCCCCCCTCTCCCTTGTCCACGTCCCCCCGATCCTCGCCTCCCCCCCCCCCCCCCTGCCATTCCCCTCGCCATTCCTCCCCCTCGCCGTTCCCCCTCCCCTCGCTGCCCCCACCCGATCTCCGCCCCCTGGCCATTTCCCCCCGATCCCTGCCCCCCCTCGCCGTTCCCCCGATGTCCCTCCAATCACTGCCCCCTCACTGTTTTTTCCCCCTCCCCCATCCTATCTGTTGCCCCCCCCCCCCCCCCCAGATCCCGTCTCCCACGTTATTCTCCCCCTTCCATATTCCCCACCAATCCTGTCCCCAGGCTGACCCATGGGCCAGTTGGTTACCATCGAGGGGGAGGGGAGTCGGGAAGTGAGTCGCTCCTCCCTGCTCTGGTGGCTCCTGAGCGTTAAATCTCGGATTCCAGTTACACCTCCCTCTTTTCAGGGATCTGCCCCCCCCCCCAACAATGTCACTTGAACTTGGGAGGAAGGTTGTTCCATGTTTTTAGAAATCTGTTACTGTGTGGGTTCATTCTTAAGGGTGTTCCTGATGGGTGACTTACTGCCAGATGCTTTTAACAACTGCCCTTCTCTTTTCCAGCTTTCGTTAGAGCAGAAGATGAGACGATAGAGGAAGATCTGGGCAAAAGCAGGGATGGATCCCGAACAGACGATGAAGTTGTTAAAAGGTATTGGTGGTGGCTATATTCTAGTGGTTGTGGTGCGAAACTAGCAATCTGGGGTTATCAAGTTCAATTTATCTGTGAATTTGTCTGCTACTAGAAAATGACCATGAAAGCTGCAGGATTGTACCAAGTAAGGTCTGTAAAGGAAAGGGGATAATGTGACTCCAGTGCCACACTTAATTGATTCAAGGATGGGCAATGTTGTCCACATCTTGAGAACAAGATGGATGATACTATAATTTTGGTGGTTTGTGCAATGCACTTAACACTTGAGCAATACACTGATGGAAACAAAGATCACTTGGTATCCGTATACCTCTTGGACTTTTGTAATGAGAATACTATTCACATGTTCTTGCATGACCTCAATAGCATCAAAGGAGAAGGAAAGTTTTTGGGCAGTATACTACTACTATAGTATCTAGCTACAAATCCATTAGTCGGGAACGTTGTCTGCTGTTTGTTTGACATTGTGCCATTTGGCTTAATTCCACTAGTGTGCACTTTCCATATTTCAGAGTTTAGTGAGAATTTTTTCATTTTAATGGCTAGAATTCAGACTGACCTTGGAGCTGATCTCCAGCCATGTAACCTTGGCAAAAACATCTTTATAGTATGCACTACACTTGATCAGTATCTTAGTTTCATAATCACATAGCTCCAGATCAGCACCTAGGCCAGTCAAACTCCAAACAAATGGACCCAATCCTGGATGCTGGAATTGGAAGGGAAGGAGAGTTGAGCTGGTGAACTCCACGGAAGCTTAAATTTCAAGGAAGTCTTTGTGGTTTTGTCATTTTGAACAGGAAATGGGAAATACTGTCCTCTTAAATATGCAATATTAAGTATTTTGATCTATTGAAAACTAAAATGTTGCAAATAACTGAATCTAACTGCCTCCCTCTTGTGTTTTTTGTAGGGAGGAAGAAGCTATCCAGTTAGATGGATTGAATCCTGCTCAAGTTAAGGAAATTAGGGAAAAGGCTGAAAAGTTTCTGTTCCAAGCAGAGGTTAACAGAATGATGAAGTTAATCATTAATTCTCTTTACAAAAACAAAGAGGTGAGTTTTTATTTTTAAATGAACTTCACCCTGCTGTTTTGCAGTTTCTGAAGTTGACTTCAAGGTACTTGGCTTAGACTTGTGTCCATTATTCCCTGATAATAGCTGTGGTGTCCTGATAAACAAGGCAAGTAGTGCATTATAATACAGCAGATTAGTAACATTTGAAGTTTGCAACAGCTGGATACTAGTGTCAAGTTCATAAATACCAGTCAGTGCATATGCATTTTAAGCTAAATATATATTTGGATACAGAATGTTAACTTAATGTTTATGGTTGTTACCAGATATTTCTACGTGAATTGATTTCCAATGCTTCTGATGCTCTGGACAAGATTCGGTTGATATCTCTAACAAATGATGGTGCACTCGAAGCCACAGAAGAGATGACTATAAAGATAAAGGTGTGCTTTCATTCATTAAATTTGATTTGGATTGTAATAAAATTCTGCTGAATTAACTGATGATTTACTCTAGTCAGGATTTTGATCAGACCTTTAGTAAACTAAAGACTCCCTAGCTGTCTTAACTTTGGAGTGCAACTGTTTTCTCAAGCAGTAGAGACACATTGGGCACACACAATCTAGACTGGCATGGGATTATAGCGTGTACCATCACTCAGTGGTGTCATATGGCCTCCTGGGAGTCGAGGGTTATGAGGAGTGGGCAGGGAAGTGGAGTTGAAGCCAAGATTGGATCAACCATGATCTTATTGAATGGCAGAGCAGG